>NC_091978.1:86199482-86289732 GCF_044704955.1 Pristiophorus japonicus | reverse complement strand
CTGCCCCTCACTCTCCCCCTGCCCTCCCCTCCTGCCCCTCACTCTCCCCCTGCCCTCCCCTCCTGCCCCTCACTCTCCCCCTGCCCCTCACTCTCCCCCTGTCCTCCCCCGTGCCCCTCACTCTCCCCCGCCCCTACACTCCCCTGCCCTCTCTCTCCCCCTGCCCATCACTCTCCCCCTCGCCCTCCCCCCGCCCTCCCCCCCCCTCACTCTCCCCCTGCCCGCCCGCCTGCCCCTCACTCTCCCCCTGCCCTCCTCTGCCCCTCACTCTCCCCTGCCCTCCCCCCTGCCCTCACTCTCCCCCTGCCCCCCCCCAGCCCCAGCCTCTCACACCCCGCCTGCCCACACCCCCCAGCCTCTCACTCTCCCCCTGCCCCCAGACCCCCAACCCCAGGCCTTCACTCTCTCCCTGCCCACCCCCCTGCCCTTCACTCTCACCCTACCCCCAACCCCTCACTCTCCCCCTGCCCCCCTCAGCCTCTCACTCTCCCCCTGCCCCCCCCACAACCCCTCACTCTCCCCCTGCCTCTCAACCCTCAGCCTCTCACTATGCCCCTGCCCACACCCCCCAGCCTCTCACTCTCCCCCTGCCCCACCCCCAGCCTCTCACTCTCCCCCTGCCCCACCCCCCAGCCTCTCACTCTCCCCCTGCCCCACCCTCCAGCCTCTCACTCTCCCCCTGCCCCACCCTCCAGCCTCTCACTCTCAACCTGCCCCACCCAGCCTCTCACTCTCCCCCTGTCCCCCCAGCCCCTCATTCTCTCCCTGCCCCCCCAGCCTCTCACTCTCCCCCTGTCCCCCCCCAGCCCCTCACTCTCCCCCTGCCCCCCCCAGCCCCTCACTCTCCCCCTGTCCCCCCAGCCCCTCACTCTCTCCCTGCTCCCCCCAGCCTCTCACTCTCCCCCTGCCTCTCCCCCAGCCTCTCACTCTCCCCCTGCCTCTCCCACAGCCTCTCACTCTGCCCCTGCCCCCACCCCCGCAACCCCAGGCTTTCACTCTCTCTCTGCCCACACCCCTGCCATTCACTCTCACCCTACCCCCAGCCCCTCACTCTCCCCCTGCCCACCCCCCCCCACAGCCCCTCACTCTCCCCCTGCCCCCCCCACAGCCTCTCACTCTCCCCCTGCCCCCCACCCCAGCACCTCACTTTACTCCTGCCCCCCCAGCCTCTCACTCTCCACCTGCCCCTCCAGCCTCTCACTCTGCCCCTGCCCCCCAACCCCAGCCTCTCACGCTCCCCCTGCGACCCTCCCGCAGCCCCTCACTCTCTCCCCGCCCTCCACCCCAGTCTGTCACTCTCCCCCTGCCCACCCCCCATCCCCTCACTCTCTCCCTGCCCCCCCACCCCAGCCTCTCACTCTCCCCTTGCCACGCCTTAGCCCCTCACTCTCTCCCTGCCCCCCACCCCAGTCACTCACTCTCCCCTTGCCCCCCCCAGCCCCTCACTATCTCCCTGCCCCACCCCCAGCCTCTCACTCTCCCCCTGCCCACCCCCCAAGCCCCTCACTCTCCCCCTGCCTCTCCCACAGCCCCTCACTCTCCCCCTGCCTCTCCTGCCCCCCCAGCCTCTCACACTCCCGCTGCCCCTCCGGACCCCAAGCCTCTCACTCTCCCCCTGCACTCCCCCTGCCCTCCCCCCCGAGACTCTCACTCTCCCCCTGCCCCCCCAGCCCCTCACTCTCCCCCTGCGCCTCTCTCCCCCTGCCCCCCTCCCAGCCCCTTACTCTCACCCTGCCCCCCGCCCCCAGCACCTCACTCTCTCCCTGCCCTCCTCAACTGCCCCCCCTCTCCCCCTGCCCTCCCCCACCCCATCCCCCCTACCCCCCTCTCCCCCTGCTCTACCCCCTCTCCCCCTGCCCTACCCCTCTCCCCCTGCCCGCCTGCCCCTGCCACTCACTCTCCCCCTGCCCTCCTCACCTGTCCCTCACTCTCCACCTGCCCTCTTCACCTGCCCCCCCACTCCCCTTGTCCTCCCCGCCTGCCTCCCCTCTCACCCTGCCCTCCGCCCCTGCCCTCCCCCACTGCCCCTCACTCTCCCGCTGCGCCCCCCGCCCCCCGCCCCTCACTCTCCCCCAGCCTCTCACGCTCCCCCTGCTCCTCGCTCGCCCCCTCACTCTCCTCCATGCCCCTCGCTCTCCCCCTCTGCCCCTCACTCTCCCCACTGCCCTCCCCCCTACCCTTCACTCTGCCCCTGCCCTCCCCCCACCCCCTACCCTCACTCTCCCCCTGCCCTCCCCCCCTGCCCCTCACTCTCCCCCTGCTCTCCCCCCCGCCCCACAGTCTCCCCCTGCCCTCTCCCCCTGTCCTCCCCCCACCTCTCCCCCTGTCCTCTCCCCACCTCTCCCCCTGTCCTCTCCCCCTCCCTCTGCTCTCCCCCCGCCCCACAGTCTCCCCCTGTCCTCCCCCCACCTTTCCCCCTGTCCTCTCCCCCTCCCCCGCCCCTCCCTCTGTCCTCACCCCCCCGCCCTCCTCAACTGCCCTCCTCTTCCCCCTGCCCTTCTCCACCCCTGACCCCCGATCCCTCTCTCCCCCTGCTCTACCCCCTGCCCTCCCCCTGCCACTGCCACTCACTCTCCCTCTGCCCTCCTCACCTGCCCACCCCCACTCCCCTTGTCCTCCCCGCCTGGCCTTGCCCCTGCCACCCCCACTGCCCCTCACTCTCCCGCTGCGCCCCCCGCCCCTCACTCTCCCCCAGCCTCTCATGTTCCCCCTGCCCCTCACTCGCCCCCTCGCTCACCTCCATACCCCTCGCTCTCCCCTCTGCCCCTCACTCTCCCCTGCCCTCCCCCGGCTGCCCTCCCCCTGCCCTTCACTCACCCCCTGCCCCCTTCTCTCCACCTGCCCTCCCCTCTCCTCCCCTCCCCCCCTGCCCCTCACTCTCCCCCTGCCCCCTTTTCTCCCCCTGCCTCTATCTCTCCCCCTACCCCACACTCTCCCTCTGCCCCTACTTTCTCCCTGCCCCTCACTCTCCCCCTGCGCTCCCCCTGCCCCTACTCTCCCCTCTGCCCCTACTCACCCCCTGCCCTCTCTCTCCCCCTGCCCCTCACTCTCCCCCTGTCCTCCCCCCTGCCCCTCATTCACCCCCTGCCCTCACTCTCCCCCTGCCCTCCCCCCTGCCCCACTCTCCCCCTGCCCTCCCCCCTAACCCTCATTCTCCCCCTGCCCTCCCCCCTACCCCTCACTCTCCCCCTCCCCTGCCCTCCCCCCTACCCCTCACTCTCCCCCTGCCCTCCCCCACCCCCTACTCTCCCCCTGCCCTCTCTTTCCCCCTGCCCCACACTCTCCCCCTGCCCCACTCTCCCCCTGCCCTCCCCCTACCCCTTACTCTCCCCCTGCCCTCCCCCCACCCTTCCCCTCACTCTCCCCCTGCCCCTCACTCTCACCCTGCTCTCCACCCCGCCCCACAGTCTCCCCCTGCCCCTGTCCTCTCCCCTCTCCCCCTGTCCTCCCACCACCTCTCCCCACAGTCTCCCCCTGCCCTCTCCCCTCTCCCCCTGTCCTCCCACCACCTCTCCCCACAGTCTCCCCCTGCCCTCTCCCCTCTCCCCCTGTCCTCCCCCCTCTCCCCCTGTCCTCCCCCCACCTCTCCCCTGTCCTCCCCCCTTCTCTCCCCTGTCCTCCCCCCTCCCCCTGTCCTCCCCCGCCTCCCTCTGTCCTCACCCCCCCCTGTCCTCCCCTCCTGCCCCGCCCCTCACTCTCCCACTGCCCTGCTCAACTGCCCCCCCCTCTCCCCCTGCCCTCCCCCACCACGTCCTCCCTACCCCCCACCCCCCTCTCCCCCTGCTCTCCCCCTACACCCCACCCCCCTCTCCCCCTGCTCTCCCCCCTCTCCCCCTGCCCCCCTGCTCCTGCCACTCACTCTCCCCCTGCCCTCACCTGCTCCCCCCCCCCACTCCCCTTGTCCTCCCCGCCTGCCCCCCCCTCTCACCCTGCCCTCCGCCCCTGCCCTGCCCCTCACTCTCCCGCTGTGCCCTCCGCCCCTCACTCAACCCCAGCCTCTCACGCTCCCCCTACCCCTCGCTCGCCCCCTCACTCTCCCCCATGCCCCTCATTCTCCCCCTGCCCTCCCCCCTACCCTTCACTCTCCCCCTGCCCTCCCCCCACCCCCTACCCTCACTCTCCCCCTGCCCCTCACTCTCCCCCTTGCCCCTCACTCTCCCCCTGCCCTCACCTGCTCCCCCCCCCACTCCCCTTGTCCTCCCCGCCTGCCCTCCCTCTCACCCTGCCCTCTGCCCCTGCCCCTGCCCTCCCCCACTGCCCCTCACTCTCCCGCTGTGCCCTCCACCCCTCACTCAACCCCAGCCTCTCACGCTCCCCCTACCCCTCGCTCGCCCCCTCACTCTCCCCCTGCCCCTCACTCTCCCCCTGCCCTCCCCCCTGCCCCTCACTCTCCCCCTGCTCTCCCCCCCGCCCCAGTCTCCCGCTGCCCTCTCCCCTGTCCTCCCCCCACCTCTCCCCCTGTCCTCTCCCCCTCCCCCCCTCCCTCTGTCCTCACCCCCCCCTGTCCTCCCCCCTCCCCCCCTCCCTCTGTCCTCACCCCCCCCTGTCCTCCCCCCCTGCCCTCCTCAACTGCCCCCCTTCTATCCCTGCCCTCCCCCACCCAAGACCCCCTAACCCCCTCACCCCCTGCTCTACCCCCTCTCCCACTGCCCTCTCCCCTGCCACTCACTCTCCCCCTGCCCTCCTCACCTGCCCCCCACTCCCCTTGTCCTCCCCACCTGCCCCCCCTGCCCCCCCTCTCACCCTGCCCCTGCCCTCCCCCACTGCCCCTCACTCTCCCGCTGCGCCCCCCGCCCCTCACTCTCCCCCAGCCTCTCACGCTCCCCCTGCCCCTCACTCTCCCCCACACCCCTCGCTCTCCCCTCTGCCCCTCACTCTCCCCTGCCCTCCCCCGGCTGCCCTCCCCCCTGCCCCTCACTCTCCCCCCTGCCCCTCACTCTCCCCCTCCCCCTGTCCTCCCCCCTGCCCCTCATTCACCCCCTGCCCTCACTCTCCCCCTGCCCTCCCCCCTGCCCCACTCTCCCCCTACCCCTCATTCTCCCCCTGCCCTCCCCCCTACCCCTCACTCTCCCCCTGCCCTCCCCCCACCCCCCACCCCCACCACCTACTCTCCCCCTGCCCTCTTTCCCCCTGCCCCACACTCTCCCCCTGCCCCACTCTCCCCCTGCCCTCCCCCCTCTTTCCCCCTGCCCCCCACTCTCCCCCTGCCCTCCCCCTACCCCTACCCCTTACTCTCCCCCTGCCCTCCCTCCACCCTGCCCCTCACTCTCCCCCTGCCATTCCCCCTGCCCCTCACTCTCACCCTGCTCTCCACCCCGTCCCTCAGTCTTCCCCTGCCCCTGCCCTCTCCCCTCTCCCCTCTCCCCCTGTCCTCCCCCCACCTCTCCCCCTGTCCTCCCCCCACCTCTCCCCACAGTCTCCCCCTGCCCTCTCCCCGCTCCCCCTGTCCTCCCCCCACCTCTCCCCTGTCCTCCCCCCCTCCCCTTGTCCTCCCCCGCCTCCCTCTGTCCTCACCCCCCCTGTCCTCCCCCCCTGCCCCGCCCCTCACTCTCCCACTGCCCTGCTCAACTGCCCCCCCCTCTCCCCCTGCCCTCCCCCACCCCGTCCCCCCTACCCCCCACCCCCCTGCTCTCCCCCCTCTCCCCCTGTCCCCCTGCTCCTGCCACTCACTCTCCTCCTGCCCTCACCTGCTCCCCCCCCCACTCCCCTTGTCCTCCCCGCCTGCCCCCCCTCTCACCCTGCCCTCTGCCCCTCCCCTCCCCTCCCCCCCCACTGCCCCTCACTCTCCCGCTGTGCCCTCCGCCCCTCACTCAACCCCAGCCTCTCACGCTCCCCCTGCCCCTCACTCTCCCCCTCACTCTCCCGCTCACTCTCCCCCACACCCCTCGCTCTCCCCTCTGCCCCTCACTCTCCCCTGCCCTCCCCCGGCTGCCCCTCACTCTCCCCCCCCTCCCACCCTGCCCCTCGCTCTCCCCCTGCCCCCTCACTCTCCCCCTGCCCCCTTCTCTCCCCTGCCCCCTTCTCTCCCCCTGCCTCCCTCTCTCCCCCTGCCCCTCACTCTCCCAACTGCCCTCCCCCCTTCCCCTCACTCTCCCCTGCCCTCTCCCCCTGCCCCTCACTCACCCCCTGCCCCTCCCCCCCCCCCGCCCCTCACTCTCCCCCTGCCCCTCACTCTTCCACTGCCCTCCCCCCGGCCCCTCTCCCCCTGCCCTCCCCCCTGCCCCTCAGTCTCCCCCTGCCCTTCCCCCTGCCCCTCACTCTCCTCCTGCCCCCCACTGCCCCTCACTCTCCCCCTTTCCCCCTGCCCCTCACTCTCCCCTGTTCCCCACTGCCCCTCACTCTCCCCCTGCCCTTCCCCCCTACCCCTCACTCTCCCCCTGCCCGTACCCCCTGCCCCTCACTCTCCCCCCTGCCCCTCACTCTCATCCCTGCCCCTCCGCCTGCCCCTCACTCTCCCCCCTGCCCCTCACTCTCTCCCCTGCCCCCCTCTCTAACCCTGCCTCCCTCTCTCCCCCTACCTCCCTCTCTCCCACCCTGCCTCCCTCTCTCCCCCTGCCCCCCCTGCCCCTCACTCCCCCGCTGCCCCTCACTCTCCCCACTTCCTCCCTCCCTGCCTCTCACTACACCCCTGCCCCTCACTCTCCCCCTCCCCCTGCCCTCCTCTCTTACCCTGCCTCCCTCTCTCCCCATGCCCGTCCTGCCCCTGCCCTCCCCCAGCTGCCCCTCACTCTCCCCCCTGCCCCTCACTCTCCCGCTGCCCCCCCGCCCCTGACGCTCCCCCTGCCCCTGACGCTCCCCCTGCACCTCGTTCTCCCCCCTGCCCCTCGTTCTCCCCCCTGCCCCTGATGCTCCCCCTGCCCCTGACGCTCCCCCTGCCCCTGACTCTCCCCCTGCCCCTCGTTCTCCCCCCTGCCCCTCACTCTCCCCTGCCCTCCCCCCGCTGCCCCTCACTCTCCCCCCTGCCCCTCACTCTCCCCTGTCCTCCCCCCCTCCCCCTGCCCCCCTCTCCCCCGCCCCTCACTCTCCCTCTCCTCCCTCCCCTCATTGTCCCCCTGCCCTCCCCCCCGCCCCTCACTCTCCCCCTCACTCTTCCCCTGCCCATCCCCCTGCCCCTCAATCTCTCCCCGCCCCCCCGCCCCTCACTCTCCCCCTGCCCTCCCCCACCCCACCTGCCCCTCACTCTCCCACTGCCCTCCTCCCGCCCTGCCCCCCACTCCCTCCCTGCCCTCACTCTCCCCCTCCCCCTGCCCCCCACTCCCTCCCTGCCCTCACTCTCCCCCTCCCCCTGCCCCTGCCCCCCACTCCCTCCCTCCCTGCCCTCACTCTCCCCCACCCCCTGCTCCTCACTCTCCCCCTGCCCTCCCCCCCCAGCCTCTCACTCTCCCACTGCCCTTCCCCCCCCCTGCCCCTCACTCTTCCCCTGCCCGCCCCACCCTCTCACTCTCCCCTTGCCCCTCTCACTCTCCCCCGGCCCCCTCCCCCCCCTTCCAGCCTCTCTCTCTCCCCCTGCCCCTCTCACTCTCCCCCTGTCCCCACCCCCCCGCCTCTCACTCTCCCCCTGCCCCTCACTCTCCCCCTGCACCCCCCCCCCCCGCCCCGCCTCTCACTCTCCCCCTGCCCTCCACCCTCCTTTGGAGGCTTTGAGGTTGTCGTTGAAACGTTTCCTCTACACACCTGGGGCTCGCTCGCCGTGTCGGAGTTCTGAGTAGAGCGCTTGCTTTGGGAGTCCTGTGTCGGGCATGCGGACGATGTGGCCCATCCAACAGAGCTGGTCGAGTGTGGTCAGTGCTTCGATGCTGATCGAGAACACTGACGTTGGGGCGTCTATCTTCTCAGTGGATTTGCAGGATCTTATGGAGGCTTTGTTGGTGGGATTTCTCCAATGATTTGAGATGTCTACTGTATATGGTCCACATCTCTGAACCTTACAGGAGGCCAGGTATCACTACAGCCCTGTAGACCATAAGCTTAGTGCCAGATTTGAGGGCCTGATCTTCGAACACTCTCTTCCTCAGGCGACCGAAGGCTGCGCTGGCACTTGGAGGCGGTGTTGGACATACTACATACTATCACTGGTACCATCAACAGTACATGCAAATACTTAACAAACAGACAATGTAAACTAAACGACCAGCTACCCATTGTCCTGAAATCAAGTCTTATTGCTGCAATCGACTCTTGCCATGAATTACTATAAATACACAGGTGACCAGATTGACACATTTGAATGGCAGAATGACTCTCACACCATCCAGCATCTTGTTTTTGGGGAGACATCCTCTACTTTGGTCCAAACTTCAATACACTCCATGCTCATCAGAAAAGCTGCTTCAACTTTTAGCCCAGCATGTGTCATCTCAGACTGTGCCATAAAGCGATGTATTCAGAAAATACAGGCTTTCGCTCCCACATTAAACATTCCCAAAAGCTGGTCACTTGCCCAGAAAAACCATGAACTGCATAAAGAAGTGGCTAAAATCGGGGACAATTCGTCCTGGTGGAACATTGTTATGAATTTCGAAATTCATCTTTGGATATGGATTATCTCATATGTGATGGTCATTGTTCAGTTGGTAATTGTGACTAAGAATATAAGGAGACTTTTGGGCCCATCTAGATTGTTAGCCGATGGTGAACTGTCTATGATGACTGTGAGGTGGAGCATGGCAGCGAGGAAGATTGAAAAGAGGGTTGGAGCGATGACGCAGCCTTGTTTCATGCTGGTCCGGACGTGGATTGAGTCTGTAATGGATCCGTTGGTAAGGATCACGGCCTGCATGTTGTTGTGGAGTAGGTGAAGGATGTTGACAAACTTTTGGGGGCATCCGAAACGGAGGAGGATGTTCCATAGACCCTCGCGGTTGACAGTGTCAAAGGCCTCTGTAAGGTCGAAAAAGGCCATGCATAAGGCCTGGTGCTGCTCCCTGCATTTTTCCTGCAGCTGTCGCGCTGCAAAGATCATGTCTGTTGTGCCCCGTGGGGGACGAAATCCACACTGTGACTCTGGGAAGAGTTCCTCGGCCACAGGGAGAAGACGGTTGAGGAGGACTCTAGCAACAACTTTCCTAGTGGCTGATAGCAGGTAGATTCCTCTGTAGTTGCCGCAGTCAGACTTGTCCCCTTTTTTAAAGCTGGTCACGATCACTGCATCTCTGAGAGGCATGCTCTCCTCCCTCCAGATGAGAGAGATGAGGTCACGTATCCGCGCCAACAGTGCCTCTCTGCCATACTTTAGTGCCTCAGCTGGGATTCCATCCACTCCCATAGCCTTGTTGTTCTTGAGCTGTCTTATGGCTTTTCCTACCTCGTGCAACGTCCACCTCACAGTCAAGAAGCTCCCCGCTGGAGTGGAACTAAGCTACAAAAACAGTGGGAAGCTGTTTAACCTACGCTGCCTCCAGGCCAGGTCCAAGACCACCCCAACCTCTGTCGTTGAGCTACTGTATGCGGACGACGCCTGCATCTGCACACATTCTGAGGCTGAACTCCAGGATATAGTCGACGTATTTACTAAGGCATACAAAAGCATGGGCCTTACTCTAAACATCCGTAAGACAAAGGTCCTCCACCAGCCTGTCCTCGACGCACAGCACTGCCCCCCAGTCATCAAGATCCACGGCATGGCCCTCGACAACGTGGACCATTTCCCATAGCTCAGGAGCCTCTTATCAACAAAAGCAGAAATTGATGAGGAGATTCAACACCGCCTCCAGTGCGCCAGTGCAGCCTTCGGCCACCTGAGGGAAAGAGTGTTCGAAGACCAGGCCCTCAAACCTACCACCAAGCTCATGGTCTACAGGACTGTAGTGATACCCACCCTCCTGTATGGCTCAGAGGCATGGACCATGTACAGTACACCCCTCAAGTCGCTGGAGATGCATCACCAACGATGTCTCCGCAAGATCCTACAAATCCCCTGGGATGATAGGCGCACCAACATCAGTGTCCTCATCCAGGCTAACATCCTCAGCATTGAGGCACTGACCACACTCGATCAGCTCCGCTGGGCAGGCCACATAGTTCGCATGCCAGACACGTGACTCCCAAAGCAAGTGCTCTATGCGGAACTCCTTCACGGCAAATGAGCCAAAGGTGGGCAGCGGAAACATTACAAGGACACCCTCAAAGCCTCCCTGATAAAGTGCGACATCCCCACCGACACCTGTGAGTCCCTAGCCAAAGACCGCCCTAAGTGGAGAAAGTGCATCCGGGAGGGCGCTGAACACTTCGAGTCTCAACGCCGAGAGCATGCAGAAACTAAGTGCAGGCAGCGGAAAGAGCGTGCGGCAAACCTGTCCCACCCACCCCTTCCCTCAACGACTATCTGTCCCACCTGTGACAGAGTCTGTGGCTCTTGTATTGGACTGTTCAGCCACCAAAGAACTCACTTCATGAGTGGAAGCAAGTCTCCCTCGATTCCGAGGGACTGCCTATGATGATGTTGATGAGTCTATGATGAAGAGCACAGACGTGCATGGGGGAACCTCCAGAGATCAAAGGAACTGATCATCTCTTGATTCTGGGCATAGTACAGTCCAAACAAAAGTTGTATACTTGGCTACTGAGGTACATCTGCGACAGGTCGGGGTCTGAAAAGGAGCATATCACTCTGGGGAGCAGTTCGAGCTGGTGCAGGAGGGCGACGGCAGTGAGAGGGCAACTGGATTAGACATCATCATAATCCAGCTTGGTGATTGGAGCATGGGCAGGTATAGCAGGAGAGGTGGCAAGCAACAGAGGAGTGGCAAGGTTGGGGTGAAGGAATGACGAGAGATTGCGGAGCGATGTGATCGGGACCCAGGAGAGGCACGAGTTCGGGGTCCAGAAGAGGCGATGGCCCAGGAGCAGCATGGACCAACCCACACTGCGATATGTGTGTGCACTAGGTCTGTGCAGCAAAGCTGGTCTCCAGTCGTCTTGGTTAATCCTTGCCACTGGACCAAGACCTAGCTCTGTCAAGCCCGTGTGGTGGCTGGTGTGCAACAGCCACCACACGTTAAAAAAATCCACACACAGGCATCTTCCATCCCTTCAACGTGCAGTGCGGGATCTGGAGTATTAGGTCCTTCATTGAAACACCTGTGAACTCATCCCTTTTTGGCGTGGAAGCAAGTCATCCTCGATACGAGGGACCGCCTAAGGAGAAGGGTAATTGTGTTGTATCTCTTGATAATAACCTGCCATGTTAATAGGAGACGCAGGCAGCGTGAGTGGCTCAAGCTATTACAGAAGACGCCGAAGAAAGAGGATGACTACAAGCTTTAAGTGCCTATGACCCAAAGATTCGAGCCTAATCACTGAAGGGTGGATTTGTAAGAATACATCATATTCTGCTTTCGTTTTGCTGTAACTGTGTTTTAATATGGCTGAACTTAAAAATTGACCAAATTCTTATAAATCAGTATACCTTGCAAGGACAGGAGACCACTTTGTTGAATTGTTGCAGCTGCAAAAATGTTTATCACAAATAAAAGTCCGAGGAAGGTCTGTGAAAGCAGGACTATTCAACCAGTAATATCTTCAAAGTGCAGTAACTGTCCTTGGAGCCCATGGTTTGATAATACTGCAAAAACAACTCGTTCTTACAGAAGTTACACTGAATTGAAACAAAACACATTTTTAATTAAAGAATGGAAAAAACCAACTGCAGACTTTTGATAAGAAGGAACTGAAGACCAATTAATCCACTATTGGTATAGTTTGGGACATGCACGCAGTGCCAAATTTTTAGGTATAATTGGACTGTGAGAAAGCAATACGTTACTGCAGTCGAGAGAACAACTTGGTCAGTTGCCAACCAAAATGCCACGGACTAATTACTGGATGCTTGACCACCGCTAGTGTTAGTTATATGTGAGTTTTTGCTTATACTCGCTTAAGTATAAGGTAAATAAACTGTGAGACGGCACGTCTTACAGGAAAGATCTACATGGGTTTATTGTGCATTGATGCCATTGGATTGTTACTTGTTGATTTTTAAGTAAATGTTACCCCATGATGGGAAACAAGATCGTTGTCTTGAGTTGTCTGTTCCACGAGTCTGAACTCTACAAACTGTTAGACAGCAAGTCTTAGTGGTAGGAAAAATAATGTAATCCCTACTAAAGGAGAAAAAAGGACATCTAGAAAGCAAAAATATAATAACGAATAGTCAGCTTGATCGAATTGAATTTTTGAAGAGGTAACTGAGAGAGTAGACAATGATAATGCAGTAGATGTAATTTATCTAGATTTTCAAAAGGCCTTCGATAAGGTACCCCGTTATAGATTGAAGAATTAGGTCAGAGAATGTAGAGTCAGGGGAAAAGTAACAGAATGGATAGCTAGCTGGCTTCAAGACAGAAAGCAAGAGTCGGGGTAAAAGGTAGCAGAAGGTGTTCCACAAGGACCACTGTTGTTCACAATTTATATTAACCGATTTAGACTTTGGAATCAAAAACAGAATTTCTAAATTTGCGGATGACACCAAATTGAGGGCAAGTCAATACAGAAGAAGACTGCAACAAACTACAGGAGGACATTAAATAAACTTGCAGAATGAGTATATAATTGGCAAATGTAGTTCAACACAGATAAATGAGGCCTACTCCTATTTCAATTTGGAATACTTACTTGGAATTTAATTATTGGATTAGGTTTTGCTTCTTGTAAATACCTTGATTGGCTTCTCTCCATGTTAATGGCAAAGTCCCTCCTTCTTAATTTGGACTTGATTGCAAATTTCATTGCTGTTTGTGGGACCATGCTGTGTGTAAATTAGCTGCCATTTCCTACATTCTTCTCAGGCAGTCCCTCGGAGTCGAGGATGACTTGTTTCCACACTAAAAATGAGTTCGCAGGTGACTGATGAGTCCGAAGCGGGACCTACAGTCTCTGTCACAGGTGGGGCAGACGGTGGTTGAAGGGACGTTGGTTGGAAGGGACAGGTGGGTGGGGTGCTTGGGTTGTCGTGTGCTCCTTCCGCTGTTTGCGCTTGGCCTTCGCTTGTTCCCGGCGAAGAGACTCGAGGGGTTCGGCACCTTCCCGGATGCTTCTCCTCCACTTTGAGCGGTCTTGGGCCAGAGATTCCCAGGTGTCGGTGGGGATGTTGCACTTTTTCAAGGAGCCTTTGAGGGTGTCCTTGAAGTATTTCCACCGCCTACCTGGGGCTCGCTTGCCTTGTTGGAGCTCCTAGTAGAGGGCTTGTTTTGGGAGTCTCATATCGGGCATACAGACGATGTGGCCCATCCATTGGAGCTGATCGAGCATGGCCAATGCTTCGATGCTGGATATGTTGGCTTGAGCGAGAACACTGACGTTGGTGCGCCGATCCTGCCAATGGATTTTCAGGATCTTGCGGAGGCAGTGCTGGTGGTACTTCTCCAGTGCTTCGAGGTGCCTGCTGTAGATAGTCCACGTCTCTGAAGCATATAGGACGGCGGGTATCACTACTGCTCTGTGGACCATAAGCTTGGTGCCGGATTTGAGGTCCTGGTCTTCATTCACTCTCTTCTTCAGGCGACTGAAGGCGGCACTGGCACACTGAGGTAGTGTTGGACTTCATCATCGATGTCTGCCCTTGTTGACGGTCGGCTCCTGAGATATGGAAAATGGTCCATGTTGTCCAGAGCCTCGTCATGGAACTTGATAATCAGGGGGCAGTACTGTGTGGCTGGGGCAGGTTGGTAGAGGACCTTTGTCTTACGGATGTTTAGTGTAAGGTCCATGCTCTCGTACACTTCTGTGAAGGTGTTGACGATGGTTTGGATTTCGGCCTCAGAGTGTGCGCAGACGTGTAATTCAATGACAGAGAATGGGTCGATCTTGGATCTGGACTGGAAGCGACAGAGGTTGAACAGTTTCCTGTTTGTTCTGTAGATTAACTCCACTCCAGTAGGGAGCTTATTGAGGGTGAGATGGAGCATTACAGCAAGATCGAGAAGAGCGTTGTTGCGATGACACAGCCTTGCTTGGCCCCGGTCCATACATGAATTGGGTCTGTGGTGGATCCGTTGGTCAGGATAACTGCTTGCATGTCATTGTGAAGCAGGTGGAGGATGGTGACAAACTTTTGAGGGCAGCCGAACCGGAGGAGGACGCTCCATAATCCCTCACGGTTGACAGTGTTGAAGGCCTTCGAGAGGTCAAAGAAGGCCATGTACAGAGGTTGGTGTTGTTCCCTGCATTTCTCTTGAATTTGACGCACGGTGAAGATCATGTCCATTGTGCCCCTTAGTGGGCGGAATCTGCACTGCAACTCTGGGAGGAGCGTTTCAGCAACAGGGAAAAGGTTATTGAGGAGGACTCTTGCGTTGACTTTCCCTGTGGCAAGCAGGGAAGTTCCTCTTTAATTACTGCAATCGGACTTGTTCCCTTTCTTGAAGATGGTCACAATTACGGCGTTTCTGAGATTCCCTGGCATGCTCTCCTCCTTCCAAATAAGAGAAATAAGTTCATGTATTCGTGCCAATAGTGTATCTCTGCCATGTTCAAGTGCTTCGGTGGGGATTCCATCTGATCCTGCGGCCTTGTTTTTCTTCAGTTGTCGGATGGCTTTTTAGCCTCATAGCGGGCTGGGGTAGTGCTAAGGTGGTGGCGGGTAGCATGCTGCGGGATGGAATCGAAAACACTTGCATCAAAGACAGCATCTCAGTTAAGGAGATCTTCGAAGTGCTCCTTCCAGTGGGCACTGACTGCCTCTCTGAACTTGGCCCGCAGTGGGGTAGGGCCTTGAGCGCTTGGGAAGGAGGTTGTCTTGACTGCACTAAAGAATCCATGCACATCGTAGTTGTCAGCTAGTTGCTGGATCTCCTGCGCTTTGTTCTTTAGGTCATGAGTTTTTTGTTGGACCTCAGCCTTCAGACGTCTATAGAGCTTTCTTGCTCTCGAGTTGTGTTGCTGTTTCCAGATCAAGAATGCCTTGCGCTTGCAGCCTGTTAGCTCCTGGTCGTTCTTGTCGAACCAGTCTTGGTGTTTCCTGGTCGAGTGACCGAGCGTCTCTCCATCGGTGCTAATTATGGAGGCCTTGAGGGCAGATCAGGCTCTGTGGACACTCCGTCTCTATTCTATTGACGCTGGATCAGTTCCTTTGGACTGGAGGGTAGCTAATGTAACACCACTTTTTAAAAAAGGAGGGAGAGAGAAAACGGGGAATTATAGACCGGTTAGCCTGACATCGGTGGTGGGGAAAATGTTGGAATCAATTATTAAAGATGAAATAGCAGCGCATTTGGAAAGCAGTGACAGGATCGGTCCAAGTCAGCATGGATTTATGAAAGGGAAAACATGCTTGACAAATCTTCTAGAATTTTTTGAGGGTGTAACTAGTAGAGTGGACAAGGGAGAACCAGTGGATGTGGTGTATTTGGACTTTCAAAAGGCTTTTGACAAGGTCCCACACAAGAGATTAGTGTGCAAAATTAAAGCACATGGTATTGGGGGTAATGTATTGACATAGAGAACTGGTTGGCAGACAGGAAGCAGAGTCGGAATAAACGAGTCCTTTTCAGAATGGCAGGCAGTGACAAGTGGGGTGCCGCAGGGTTCAATGCTGGGACCCCAGCTATTTACGATATACATTAATGATTTAGATGAAAGAATTGAATGTAATATCTGCAAGTTTGCAAATGACACTAAGCTGGGTGGCGGTGTGAGCTGTGAGAAGGATGCTAAGAAACTGCAGGGTGACTTGGACAGGTTAGGTGAGTGGGCAAATGCATGGCAGATGCAGTATAATGTGGGTAAATGTGAGGTTATCCACTTTGGTGGCAAAAACAGGAAGACAGAATATTATCTGAATGGTGACAGATTAGGAAAAGGGGAGGTGCAACGAAACCTGGGTATCATGGTACATCAGTCATTGAAGTTTGGCATGCAGGTACAGCAGGCGGTGAAGGAGGCAAATGGCATGTTGGCCTTTATAGCTAGAGGATTTGAGTATAGGAGCAGGGAGGTCTTACTGCAGTTGTACAGAGCCTTAGTGAGGCCACACCTGGAATATTGTGTTCACTTTTGGTCCCCTAATCTGAGGAAGGATGTACTTGCTATTGAGGGAGTACAGCAAAGGTTCACCAGATTGATTCCTGGGATGGCAGGACTGACATGAGGAGAGACTGGATCAACTGGGCATGTATCCACTGACGTTAAGAAGAATGAGAGGGGATCTCATAGAAACATATAAAATTCTGATGGGATTGGACAGGTTAGAGGCAGGAAGAATGTTCCCGTTGCTGGGGAGTTCCAGAACCAGGGGTCAGAGTCTAACGATAAAGGGTAAGCCATTTAGGACCGAGATGAGGAGAAACTTCTTCACTCAGAGAGTAGTTAATCTGTGGAATTCTCTTCCGCAGAAA
Source organism: Pristiophorus japonicus (assembly GCF_044704955.1). Taxonomy (NCBI): domain Eukaryota; kingdom Metazoa; phylum Chordata; class Chondrichthyes; family Pristiophoridae; genus Pristiophorus; species Pristiophorus japonicus. The sequence goes on along the minus strand of NC_091978.1, from coordinate 86,273,401 downwards.
GTTGTTGAGGCCAGTTTGTTAGATATATTCAAAAGCGAGTTAGATATGGCCCTTGTGGCCAAAGGGATCAAGGGGTATGGAGAGAAAGCAGGAAAGGGGTACTGAGGTTGAATGATCAGCCATGATCTTATTGAATGGCGGTGCAAGCTCGAAGGGCCGAATGGCCTGCTCCTGCACCTAATTTCTAGGTTTCTGTAATTGGGAGTTGCCAGGAGGGCAGTGAGGCGCTGGCTGAATAGGGATTTCTTAGCAGGGTCCATGAGTGCTCCAGTGTTGATTTTCCTGCAGCATTTTTTCTGTTGCCGCTGTTTTGGGGCAAAATTGATGGAGATGACAGAGCAGATTAGGCGGTGGTCCATCCAGCAGTCGTCAGCTCCTGTTATGCCATGGATGATGCGCACGTCCTTGCGGTCCCTCGCTCGATGACATAGTCGAGCAGCTGCCACCGCTTGAAGCGAGGGTATTACCATGAAGCCTTGTATCTCTGACGGAACAGGGTGTTGGTTATGACAAGGCCATATTCTAAGCATTTCGTCAGGAGAGGGTACCATTGGAGTTGGTTTTCCCTACCACTTTCCTGCCGATCACACGTCCCCAGAGGTCTGTGTCTTTTCCAACTCTGGCGCTAACATCGCCAAGGAGGATCAGCTTGTCGCCACTTGGGACTCGGGACAGGGATTGTTCAAGGCCAGAGTATAATTCCTCTTTGGTCTCGTCTGTGGCTTCCAGTGTTGGGGCATACGCACTGGCTCCAGGCTAGGCTGAGCCGAAGGGTCATGAGGCGTGCGTTTAATCCGCAAGGGGAGTCTCCGAGGTGGCCAACTAGTTCATTTTTTTATGGCAAAGCCTACGCCATGGAGGCGAAGTTCTTTTTCTGCTTTACCTTTCCAGAAGGTGGTGTAACTACCACCTTGTTCCTTGAACTGGCCTTCCCCTGCCCACCAAATCTCGCTTAGGGCGGCGATGTCTGCATCAAAACATCCGAGTTCATGGGCAACAATAGCAGTACGGCGTTCCAGTCTGTTGCTGTTGGGGTTGTCCATCATGGTCTTGACGTTCCAGGTCCCGAACTTCATCATAAAGGGTGGAAGATGCATGTGCATCTATTCTTTTAACGTGGAGTGGTCATTGCACACCAGCTACCAACCAGGCTTGACAGAGCAAGGTCTTGGTTCAGTGGTAAGGGGATCCAAGACAACTGGAGACCAGGCTCTGCTGCATGGGCCTAGTTCACACACACACACACACACTCCGACTATCCTCCTTCCCACTGATCCTCTCTCCCTGGATTCTTAGGACACAGCATAGTCCTCACGACCTCACAGTTGGCCCGTGCTGCTCCTTCCCTAGGCCACTCCTAGGCCTCGACATCGCCGCTGGGCTCGGCCTTGCTCCAAGACACGCCACCAATCAGCTACCTGGATTTTGGTTACGTTGATTTTGTCGCCCTCTAGGGACGGCTCACGCTTCTCCCTCCCTAGCTCCTCCTTTCTCAGGAAACTATCAGCAAAGCAGCGCGGAGGATTGAGGCCAGAGTTTTGCAGCCTGAGCATGGCGGCGGCATTCAGGCACCCGAGCGCAGTCATCAGGACCCAGTAAGTTGAGGGTCAGCGTGACTTCCCGTGGTCCGGAAAATTCTCTGGTCCGGCGCCGGTTAGGTCTCGAGGGTGCCGGATTGGAGAGGCACAACTGTACTTAGAAAATCATGATTAGGTAGTGTCAACATTGTTTTATGAAAGGTAAATCGTGTGGAAAAACTAAGAGATTTTTGAGGATGTAACTAGCAGGGTAGAGGATGTCGTATATTTGGATTTCCAAAAGGCATTCGGTAAGGTGCCACATAAAAGGTTGTTGAGCAAGATATGGGCACATGTGGTTGGGGGTAAGGTATTAGCATGAAAGGATTGGTCAAGACAGAAAGCAGAGAATAGGGATAAACGGGTCATTTTCAGTAACTAGTGGGGTGTCATCAGGATCAGTGCTTGGGCCTCAGCTATTTACAATCTATATTAAATGACTTAGATGAAGGGACCGAGTGCAAAGTATCCAAGTTTGTTGACAATACAAAGCTAGGTGGAAAAGTAAGATGTGAGGAGGACACAAAGAGCCTACAAAGGGATATAGAAAGGTTAAGTGAGTGGGCAATAAGGTGGCAGATGCAGTATAATGTGGGGAAATGTGAGGTCATTCACTTTGATAGAAAGAACAGAAAAGCAGAATATATATTTTTTTAAATGGTGAGCAACAAATGTTGGAGTTCAGAGAGATTTCAGTGTCCTCGTACAACAAACAGCAAGCAATTAGGAAGGCAAATTGCATGTTGGCCTTTAGTGCTAGAGGGTTGGAGTACAAGACTAAGGAAGTCTTGCTACAATTGTACAGGGCTCTGGCGAGACCACACCTGGAGTATTGTGCACAGTTCTGGTCTCCTTATTTCAGGAAGCCTTAGAGGCAAGTGCAACAAAGGTTCATTAGATTGATCCCTGGGATGAGAGGATTTTCCTGAGGAGAGACTGAGCCTATACTCTGGAGTTAGAAGAATGAGGTGTGATCTCATTGAAACAAGATTTTGAGGGGGATTGACCAGGTAGATGCCGAGAGATTAGCTGGACAGTCTAGAACTAGGGGGCAAAGTCTCTGGATAAGGGGCTGGCCATTTAAGACAGAGATTAGGAAGAATTTCTTCACTCAGAGGGCTGTGAATCTTTGGAATTCTCTGCCTCAAAGTGCTGTGGCTGCTCAGTCGTTGGGTATATTAGAGGTCGCGATAAATATATTCAAGCATAGATAGCTAGATTTTTGGACTCGAGGAATTAAGGAATATGGAGATAGGGCACGAAAGTGGAGTTGAGTTTGAAGATCAGCCATAACCTTATTGAAGCGCAGAGTAGGTTCGAGGGGCCGTTATGGCCTACTCCTGCTCCTAATTCTTGTGTTCTTATCTTTTAAGCTATGGATGGTGTATTGGGAGATGTAGGGGAAATATAATAGATAATGTATATTTAATTTGACATGATTAACTCTGCATTTTTTTCTTCAAACACTGCATCATACAAGATACTCACATTTCACATATTCAATGTAGTGGTGGTACTGGATCACGCAAAATCCAACATGAAAAATGTAAGCAACACAAAACATGAAAACAGTATATCCTCTAAGTTTTATTGTGGTGGTAAGAATTGACAAAGTATACACCAGGGGTACAGTTCAACCTCAATTACAACAGAACTGTTCAACATGTCAACGGCATACAAGCTTATTACTATATATTTAAACCATATAAAACAAACTACACATCATCCTTACCATTGAAAAAACAAAAAAAAACATGAAAACTGTTAAGTTTTATAAAAGCATTTCTACAACACAAACCTCCAAGGCTATAGCTCAGTCATGCAAGCAGATTTACTAGGAATGAATGTAAAAGCACTGCATTAAAATTACTGGCAAGCCCATACACAAAACGGCGCTTTTTTTTGCTGATGCACAGCTAACAATGAACTAACTTTAGATAAACAGAAGAAACCAATTCTTATTCACATTCATCTTTATACTTGACTGACAAGTCACAGGTTCTGCAAAAGCATGTGTTTAGTTGAACTGAAGTTGCAGTATTGAGTTGCAAGTCCTTAGAAATACTGTCATCTATCCTGTAGAATCTACATAGCCCTCCACCCCACTATTATTGTTCTAAACCAGATGCAAGTTGAAGAAAGCAATATCTGTTTAAACTACCATCTCTCCAAGTTATAAAATTGGTTTAGTGCTAACAATTAAACAATAGAAAGAGAAATGATGTATAGTTTAGTAGTTCTGTCTGTGTCACAAATGGAAGCATTAACAATTGGTTTGTTTAAATAGGCTTAAGACAACATGCCACTCGAGTGTAAAGCAGGCGAGTACTTTATTTACATTTAACAATTATATTTAAAATAAAATTGGAACACATAAATCAGACATTGCTTTCTGCTAAATCCACAGAAAGTCAACATTGTATTAACAATCTGGGGTACTATGCATAATGATTTAAAATTCTCCACTGTCAAAATCTTTTTTATCCTTCTTTCCCTCTGCTTCCAATCCATCAGTGCCATCACTGTTGTCCCTTCTCCTCTTTCTGTTACGAACATTGAAACGTGGATTCATCTGAGGTAATGGATCCATTCCCAGGACTTTGTGAATCTGACGGAATGCTACTAATCTCAATGCAAACTGTAGAGTGGAGCAAAAAACAACACATTATAGCTTCCATCTACTCAAAATATATGTAACGTTATATACTTATTCTGAAAGACGCGCGTCATACAAGATATGAATCCAACATCTTGTATTTATAAGTGCCTTTAATGTAGAAAACTGTCCCAAGATGCTTTACAGAAGCATAGGACAACAAAAATTAACAGCAAGCCAAAGAAAGACTTGCATTTATATGGCTTTCATGATCACCAAACATCCCAAAGTACTTTACAGCCAATAAAGAACTTTTGAAATGTAGTTACTGTTCTAATGCAGGAAACACAGCAGCCAATTTGCATACAGCAAGCTCCCACAAACAGTAATGTGATAATGACCAGAAAAACTGTTTTTGTTATGTTGATGGAGGGATAAATATTGGCCCAGACACTGGGGATAACTCCCCTGCTCTTCTTCAAAATAATGTCATGGGAACTTTTATGTCCACCCGAGAGGGCAGAAGGGACCTCGGTTTAACGTCGCATCCAAAAGACGGCACCTCCAACAGTGCAGTACTCCCTCAGCACTGCAAGGAGGAGATATTAGGAGGGATGATAATTCATGAAACATATTACAAACTTGTTTAAATTCCAAAATGATTTCAACATTTTTTGGAGCAGAGAAATGGCATGTCAGCAAAGCAACTTGGAGTAGCAGGAATGTAGGGTGCAACCACACTCCACTGAACTCAGGCTTGGACACTGTTCTGCTGAAAGAACGGAGCAGAAGTCATGCACCCTCTCACTTGGAAGAATGTGGATAATGCACACACACAAAGTGTTCTGGTCTGGTCTTATTCTTGTGCAGAAGATTGAGAGATTATCATCATCATGGGCAGTCCCTCGGAATTGAGGAAGACTTGCTTCCACTCTTAGCACAAGTTCCTAGGTGGCTGTACATTCCAACACGAGAACCACAGTCTCTGTCATAGGTGGGACAAATAGTGGTTGAAGGGAAGGGTAGACGGGGAGCCTGGTTTGCCACACGCTCCTTCTGCTGCCTGCGCTTGGCGACGATACTCTAGGAGCTCAGTGCCCTCCTAGATGCACTTCCTCCACTTCGGGCGGTTTTTGGCCAGGGACTCCCAGGCGTCAGTGGGAATGTCACACTTTATCAGGGAGGCTCTGAGGGTATCCTTGTAACGTTTCCTCTGCCCACCTATTATCAGAGATTATAGCAGGACATCGAGTATACAGAACAACTTCTTAAGTATCAGTTGTCTTATGAACAATTTCAATAAGTTGCTTACCATCCATCTATTGTAATACAAAAAGCCATAGATTTCTCAAAATTATCAGTGAAAAATTCTAGATGTTAAAGTTTTAGATATTTTTGTTCTGATTGTGGCTTTGGACCATCAGATTTCATGCAATTCTTTTTCCAGACCACTGATTGAACAAACACAGTAGCTAGAGAATTAATTATTTTACAATATTTAAATTCCACTCTCCCATTCTCTTGCCCCACGTCAACAGTAATCCAGAAGTGATTCAGTTGTGCAGCAGAGAAATCCACAAAACAGCCACTTTTCCATGACCAGCATTTACCGGATATGCTCCGACATCCTGGAGAACAGTGAAGTTGTATTTTGAGAAATCAAGATGGAAGGACCAAAGCCATATTAGACATTTCCAAGTTTTAAAAAAAAAAGGAAGATGAGGAAAATCAAGAAGAAATGGAGAGCTGACAATTTGAATTTCACAAACCTGAAGACTGTGAGGGTAGGGAATGAATAACTTTAATTTGAGTTCCACCTTTAACAAAGGACAACATCCCAAAGCATTACAAAAGAGCAAGAAAATAATGGACACCTAAGCCAAAGGATAAGGTATCGAGTGGTATCTAAAAGTTTGGTCAAACGAGAGAGAAAAAGAAAGGCAAGAGAGAGATCCCCAAAGATGGAACAAAAGGGGTCGGGAAGAGGGTTGCAGTGCCGGAGATTACAGAGATAGGGAGAGGCAAGGCCACAGAGATTTAAACGCAAGGTTGTGAATTTCAAAACTGAAGCGTCGGAAGACAGAAGCAACGGTAGAAGTGATGGGCAAGCAGAACCTGGTGTGGGATAGGTTTGAATTAGCTGAAGTTTAGAGGGTGGAGGATGGTAACCAGAACATGGGTCTGGAGATGACAAAGTCATTGATGAGGGTTTCAGTAACAGATGGGCTGAGGTAGGGATGCGGGTGGACTACGCAGTTTTTGTGATAGAGCGGATATGGAGTCAGAAGCTCAGTTACAGATTGGAAAGGCGGCAGAGGCTGAACAATTGGATTCAACTCGTAACAGTGGCCACGGAGGGAGATGGTCAAAGATGACTGTTTTGGTTTTTCCAATGTTTAGCTGAAGGAAAAGGACTATTTTTGGGGTAGCCTGTACGGAGGGAGTCATTCAAATGAGATGTTAAAACCAAGGCCCCGTTTGCTCTCTCAGGTGGACGTAAAAGATCCCATGGCATTATTTCGAAGAAGAGCAGGGGAGTTATCCCCGGTGTCCAGGCCAATATTTACAATCAACATCACCAAAACAGATCATCTGGTCATTATCACATTGTTGTTTGTCGGAGCTTGCTGTGCGTAAATTGGATGCCGCATTTCCTACATTATAACAGTGACTACACTTCAAAAGTATTTCATTGGCTATAAAGTACTTTGGGACGTCCGATGGTTGTGAAACACAACTTGCATACATTTTTTTTAAAATAGAAGGCTTCAATCCTGCATCTGTTTAGGACAGTACATTTGAGCAGCACAATTGCCCAGAACTGTTTAGAATAGAGCAACTACAAAGGACAGATCCTGTGCTGATTCCAGGAATCCACCTTCTCCAAAATAATCAGATTTTGTGGACAATATTTACATAGTATTTTGAAAGGAAGCATGGATTATTCATCCAGTTGGAAGGCTCAATGTAATCTGAAGGCAGCTACCATTAATGGCAAGATGTCAAACTGGAAGACAACTTTATATTGGTAGATTGCCCTTTCTACAGGCAAGTATATGTCTGAGGTGTGCAATTGCTAGCCTTAAAAATTGAAAATGGCATTACAGTTGAACATGTCCAAGGATAAAATTGCCAAGATTCTTGAGCTCAATGTCTAAAATCTCTAGCTCGCTTATTGTAAAATAAGAGGGAGAGGACAAGCACAATGAACAGTTTTTCCAACCCACAAAAACCTCCGAGCTTCTTTACTGCTAAAGCCAAATCACGTCTGATGGGGAGTATTCTGACCGTGCATGGAAAGTGATTCCCATGAAATGCAAATGACTTCCATAAAAATCAAGTAATAATGTTACAGAAGTGTCTTCCTATCCAATGTCACATGGTCCATTCATCCATAAAATGCCAGAACCCATCCACAGACAAATCCACCTGTCCTCATGGCACTGGTACCAGATCACTGATGAGATAAATCCATGGCAGATGCAGTAAAAAGGGTCCCCTTGAAAACCACAACATCTCTAATTTATCAACTCTGCTTACAGTTCAGACAAATTGGAGAAAACCATGGCTAAAGTTATCACATCTGATATATTGCTCATTTTCCAGCAATTTAGCTTTAATGAGAGTACAACATTCATCTGTGCAGAACCAGCCAGGTTGGCTTTCATCCTCCTCAGATGTACAGCAGCCAAAAGCTTGAACTTCTGGTTACGTCTGTTTTATTAGTTTGCCTCAGCCAAATGGGTCTCAAGAAAGAGAGACTAAACAGTGTTCATCTTGACAGATGTATTGGTACAAGCTACTGGACATCAGTAGAAGCACTGAACCTTTTTAGACAATGTATGGAAATAAGCTAAAATAATGGTCAGAGGTTGCAGATCCCCATTACTTAAATCATGGAGTTGAAGCTACCCTTCAAAAGAGGTGTTGGAGATTTCTCATGTCACTTTTTCTGAGGATTAGTATCTCTGTCTATTAAACTCAGTTAAGATGAATATACATATCTCAGGAAAAGGAACCACAAAGCCCAACATCCAGCTGCTTGACTCAAAGTTCAGTCAGTCAACATGAAATGTAACTTAGTAACATTAAAATTTAGAATGGTGTATGAACCATCTATAATAGTTTCTTTATTCTGTGATTGAACGTTGCACTTACTGGAATGCATGGGTCATGAACAGTACACTGAGGATTAATCAATACTATTTTTTCTTGCAAAATCATTTCCTAGCAGTTCAATTGTTCCTAGAAATCTTTCTTTGACGTCGTTGTCTGCATCATGCTGAATAGCCAAAGTTGTTAAATACAGGAAGACATCTCAATCAGAGGCTAGTCACCTTAAATAATTGGCTAAGATATTAAAATCTGACTAGTAATATCAACTGGTGCCAACATGGAGTCCACTGCTGAGACTTCAATCAAAGCAATGACGACATATACTGACTTATTCATCGCTCAGCTGACTGAAAACAAGCCACATTCCCCAAGCTTTGTATCAATTATGAAATAATGAAGGTAGTTATGATCTCACTAAATAAAAAGTATTATATGCAAAACTCTTGAAATTAATTGGTTAGCAGTAGTTAACAAAACTGGAAAAGTTGCTTTTTGGTGTATGGCTACATTAGGGACTATCAGCAGAGGAAGTTAAAAACCATGTGTAAATCTACATGGCTAAGGAGGTCACATGGTTATCACAGCTATCAGAGATGTCAAAAGGTAAGTGGTTTTCCCCATTTGGATGACAACCATTTAGTCCCACATGGAGGTGGGACAAATGAGAAAAAAAATGTTTAATATTGAAAGAACTTCCTTCCAGTAAAGTCTCCACTAAAAAGGTATAAAGTATGTGACCATGCAAGTTAGAAACAGACTTTTAAAAAATAATTGTAGAACAGCCAAAGCAACTTGCCTCACCACAAGAACACACAATTTAATTACTCTGATTATGTACCTTCAAGAATAGGCTTTCATAAACATTTACAATAATTTCTTATAAAATACATATACATACAACATAACTGGCCTACCTGATTACAGGTACCATACCTGTGCACTAGCCGTGATATCATCCCGTTGTTGTCCAGCCACTGAATTCAGTGTATCACTAGGGTTCTTTTCACAAGGATCATATAGGCCAGGACCACCTAGAAGACACATTTAAGAGAAGTGGCATTTCTCTACTGTTTAGAACTATTCCCAAATATCCTTTGCAGCCTCATCACGTCATAGGATAGCCATTTTCTTAACACCATTTACAAACTGAATCAAAACTAGTGCAATGCTAAACAAGCACAGTTGTGGCAGAAATGAAAGAAAGGTGCTACCCCCTATTAAAAACATTTATGTTTTAAGATCAACAAACAAAACTGCAGCACATTTATAACATAACCCACACAAGGCAGTTTGTAGCTGTAAGACTGACAATCTCGTGTCATCAACTGCAGGTTGTCCTGAAGAATTGATTTAGGTCTGCCCGAACATTTCATTTAAAAGTCACATTTCCCCGAGCTTAGTGCCAATGCTGAAATAATGAAATGGCCACATGGGAGCTGGTGGAAGCAGATAGCGTTGATTCATTTAAATGCAAATTAGATCGATTTCTTTCAGAAAATAATATTTTGGAACAAAGCAAATGAGTAATTTGAGAAATCACATACAAGTGTAGCTTGGGGAGGAATAGGTGACTTTGGACCTATGGTTCCCAAAGCTCTCCACCACTGCGATATTCCTCACCTTACGTCACGTCTGGGTCAGTTGTAGACCAATTGAGGAGATTGACAGCCATAATTAGGCAACAATTCTTACTGTTGTATCATGTGACTTCCAGGATGGTAAAAGACAAACTAGATGTACCTTGGGTCTTTATGTCTAGCAATTCCTGTTTCCAGAATCCTCAAAGGCAGAGAGAAGAAAGCAAATTACTGTAGGCTAGATTTAAAGCTGGGTTCCATGAAATCATTCAAAAGCCAAATGATTTTTTGACAGTTAAGATGAAGACATGAAAAATGTGCATTGTTGCATTTGGTCATAAGAACATAAGAATTGGGAGCAGGAGTTGGCCATACGACCCCTCGAGCCTATTCTGCAATTCAATAAGATCGTGGCTGAACTTTGACTTCAACTCCACTTTCCTGTCCTATCCCCATATCCCTTGATTCGAGTCCCAAATTCTATCGCAGTCTTGAATATACTCAACGACTGAGCATCCACAGCCCTTTGAGGTAGAGAATTCCAAAGATTCACAACCCTCTGAGTGAAGAAATTCCTCCTCATCTCAGTCTGAAATGGCCAATCCCTTATCCAGAGACTATGCCCCCTAGTTCTAGACTCTCCAGCCAAGGGAGATAATCCCTCAACATCTATCCTGTCAATCCCCCTTAGAATCTTATATGTTTCATTGAGATGTTGCAGAGTATACTCTACTCTACTCAATCTCTCCTCAGAGGACAACCCTCTCGACCCAGGAATCAATCTAGTGAACCTTCGTTGCACCACCTCCAAGGCAAGTATATCCTTCCTTAGATAAAGAGACCAAAACTGTACACAGTACACCAGGTTTTGTAGCAAACGTCCTTACTCTTGAATACAACTCTCCAGCAATAAAGGCCAACATGCCATTTGCCTTTCTAATTGCTTGTTGCAGCTGCTTCTTGTAAGAGGACACCTAAATCTCTCTGAACATCAACATTTAATAGTTTCTCACCATTCAAAAAAAAAAAGTTTGTTTTTCTATTCTTCCTACTAAAGTAACCTCATATTCCCCAAATTATACTCCATCTGCAATTCTATTGCCCTCTCACTTAATCTGTCTATATCCCATGACAGGCTTTTTGCATCCTCTACACAGCTTACTTTTCCACCTAGCTTTATATTGCCAGCAAACTTGGACTAAGGGACCAAGTGCAATGTAACCAAGTCATTAATATAGATTGTAAGTAGTTGAGGCCCAAGCACTAATCACTGCAGCACCTCACTAGTTACAGCCTGCCAATTTGAAAATGACCCATTTATCCCTGTTCTCTGTCCATTAATCAATCCTCTATCCATGCTAATACATTACCACAATGCCATGTGCCCTTATCTTGAATATTAAGTCTTCCTCAATTCCGAGGGACTGCCTATGAAGATATCTTGAATAGCAACCTTTTATGTGGCACCTTTATCAAATGCCTTTTGAAAATCCAAATATACTACATCCACTGATTCCCTTTATCTACTCTACTAATTACATCCTCAAAAAACTCTTAATACATTTGTCAAACATGATTTATCTTTCATAAAACAATATTGACTCTGCCTAATCATGCTATGATTTTCTAGGTACCCTGTTACCACTTCCTTAACAATGGATTCCAGACAACTGATGTCAGGATAACTGGCCTGTAATTCCATTTTCTCTCTCCCTCCTTTCTTGAATAACAGGGTTACATTTGTTATTTTCCATGTAGGTCATCAGGTCCAGGGGATTTGTTGGCTTTTAGTCCCATTAGTTTCTCATTGGCTTTTTGTTCCATTGGCCACATGGTCCAGATATGAAACTAGTTTAAATTAAATTCATGTCCATTTCAGTATGTTGATACCCCACCCCCACCATCTCCAAACAGAGGATAGGGTATTGCTCAAAAGGTTCGCAAAAAGCCAGAACTAAATGTTAATGATTTAAATATATTCAGAATGTTGTTAAGATTATGTCACATGAAGTGGTTTAGGCTGAAACCATTGCAAGTTGTAAGGAAAAGATAAATGTATGCAGAATAAGATTGAGGACTTCGGGAGAGGGCAGGGCAGTGAGATTAATAGTTGACACAGACACGATGGGCCGATTGACTTCCTTCTATAGTTCAAATAACGAACTCTAGTATTTGGGGCGATAGTCTAAAGTTTGGTTTAAAAATAAGGGGCACCACACAGAACTTACCAGGTAAGAGTATTCCAGAAGAGACACATTCAAAAACTCTCCTCATGGCATCACCAGGACTAAGTGGTCCAGAAGCACTGCTGATTACTTTTTCCACCAGCAACTCCATGGCCTATGTAAATTGCACAAGGATTAAGGGAGAATAGCACAAAACAATCAATTCACATTGGGCTACTCACATAAAAGAACGTCTGAGCATTTTACAGGGGGGGGGGGGGGGAAAGAGGGGAGTAAGCAAAGCAAAAGGATTGGAAGGGGAAAGAAGAGAAATTAAACATGTAGTTGAAGAGTTGGGTTTTTAAAGGAGAGACGGTCTGAAGAGATAGCAAGGCCCAATGCTTTTAATAGTCACATAGGAAACCAATAGCTGCAAGAACAGCCTCAGACATCAGTGAAGGGGAATCAGAGGAATGGAGTGAGTGTAGATTGGGGGCATAAGATTTCTCAATAGGATAGGGCAAGACTGGAGGGATCTGAAAAGAAGAATTAGAATCTTGAAGGCAATTCACTAAGGCATAGCAATGGGTATATGGGATTTGTATGGGAAAGGACACAGGCGACAGATTAAATGGAATTGATAAAGGGCAGAGGCAAGAAAATCAATGAGGAGAGAAGATAAATTGATATTTGAGATTCAGTAAGTATGGTTAGAAGTTTCAACAGCATCACGGGTGGCACACTAGGATACATTTCTTTCACAATTCAAAGTCACATTCAACTGAGAAAACCATTTCACAACATTCTTCAATGTCTAAAGTTAAGGGAGAGAAACACACCACCATCCTCCACTTCCACTTCTTTAGGGTCCCCTCTCAAAATTCAATGACTCTTTAGGTGACCTTGTTCCAGGTCTCTGCCCCCAAGTTGGATGTTGGAATGTACTTAACAACATAGAACAACCACCCTTTAGATTCTTCCTCTCTGCAAGCTGAAAGCAAGATTTTTCCACAAAGTATGCAGCTGGTTATCCTCATCTTGAACAAAAATAATTCTGGCTATGTCTGAATAAGACTGAAGAAGTTTATGACACTGCATGTTTAGAATCAGAGATCTACAGATCAGTTAATTAGCCTATTACCTTTTCGAAAAGGACATCTACATAGGTGTTAAGGTGTTTGTAAGCTAAGAAACGTATAGCTTCATTAGGTCACATTTAGATTTGCAAAAATGTTACAACTTCCAGCAAAGTATTCATATCATATTAGGCTAAGCAATGATGGCATCAAAGAAGTTAGGCTACCAGGTTTTTTATGACAAGTATTTTAAGATCTACTTTTATTGCTACGTCACAAAGATATGATTCTGTGTTATAATTTTCCCCCTATACCCTGACTGTCAGTCAGTCAGCCAGCCAACCTTGGTCATCCTTAAATAGCTTTTACACATCTAACTAAGCAAATAGTAGCTGCACTCACCCAGCTTGGCAATACTCCCCAGGTTGGTACACGCTGGCAGAGATCACGAAGGATGCGAATAATAATCACACAAGATTGCAAACCATTGGCTCTAGCCTACAGCAGAAACAAAAATTTAAGTCATGTGGACGTCAACAAGTCTCAAAGCTAGAGACGAGATAATGGGAAAAACACTGCTGCTTTGAAACAAAAGCTTGTAAAGATGGTGGATTCATTGAAAAATATATCCAGCACTTTACTCATGAGCCTACTGTCCACAGCAGAATTTTTCTATTCTGTGGAAGAAATGGGGGGTCAAAGTACACAGCAGAAACAGGAAGAAGCTGGCCTAGCTGATCTTCCTGGCCTCTTGAGAACTTCTTGTCCCCCACGTTCTTCCTTTGTAATATATTTAAAGAACATAGAATTTGTACTGAAAAGTCCACAATTAACACAGCAGTAAAATTAAAAGGGAAATATAAATCACGGAACACAGAGTAGACTGCCTTTTCTTACTGCACGTTTGCCACACTGCAAAGTCACAGTAAGTTAGAGCAACTTCTCCGTCTCCCGCTCCAAGACAAAAACATTAAATCCCAAAATAAAATTATAAAATGGAGCAGGTGAAGAAAAAAAGTTTACAAAAGCTGAGCATAAAGCATTACAAATGCCCCTTTAAAAGCAGGTTAAACTGCAGCCTTATGGAACAATTACATCAACACAATACTGAAAGTGCAAACGTTATGTAAAGCGACACAAGGATGCCTCATGCTACAGTCAATGACCAGAAAAAAAAGTTAATGCACAATTTGAAAGTTTTAAACAATGGAAAAGGAAATATAAAACTGAAAACAGTATAATCAAAAATATTTTTCCTGGTCATTTTAGGCAAAGGCACGATCAATGTAGGCAGCCTTGGAAATTTTAGGTTTACTATGTAATAGCTCATTTTCATGGAAAAGTCATAAACTCAATCATCTCTCATAAGGCTACAAGAAGAAAGTAAAATGATGTTCCGAACCTGGAACCACTTAGCGTGGCGGAGAGCAGCCAGAGCGTCAAGGCATTTTTGCCTGTCCAAGACGTCCGGTGGGTCTTTCACCATAACCGAGGTTACATCTAAAATGGATCGAATTAGCAAAGTGCAGTGAGGAATGGGTGTTTGACCAGGTAGGCATGTCATTTCAGAAACATAGCCATACTGCCACACGTACTACCCAAAACTGACATTTCATTAGGGAATTGTAAATAAAACTTTTTTTTGAAGTCCCCAGTAACTTCCAATTAAACATTATTATACTTGAGCTTTTTGGAGTCTCAAGTAATTCAATGAGCAATGAAGTTTTGTTTTTAAAAAGACACACATTTAAGAACGCCCAGTGTAAACATACAAATAAAGACACTGCTCCAAATATTAGCTTGCCCTAAAGTACAAGGGAGGACTAGTAGCCACACTTCACCAGCCTATTCAGAACATATAATAGAAGGGCCTCCAGAAATCCATGTAGAGAATTAAGAATGGAAGAATCTTGTAAACTTGAAATGGTCAATTGATAAAGTGCACATTTTAATTAGTTCACTAGTATTTCATCTTTATTGCTTTGCTGGAAAGAATTTACTTTCCAAGCCACGGTATATAAATGTTTAAGATTTCACCTATACTGGAGTTTCCGTTCAATGCCAGTTACCATATATTACAATAATCATGCAGTACATGGTGTACTTAAAAAAAAACTACATGATACATTTCAAAACAAAAATCCCCAAAGGAAAAAAGTGTTCGAGTCAGCCTCGTCAATTCCCCTAAATTTACACTTTTAAAAAGTTCCCTAAAAGTACTCTACATCATCCTGTATTCAGAGAAAAGTGAAGGATAAACATTAGGGAAGTTTTAAACAACACCCAACAAATACAGCACCTGACCTAGAGGTACGTACTGCCATTACTGGATATATTGCAGAGGCTTCCCCATATTAAACCTCAAATGGTTGTTAAAACACTGGCATTGGAAGAGAACAGCCTACGAAGCCACCATGACTTCAAGTTCCCAAACTAATTATCTTTATGACTTATGACCTCAGATCCAAAAGATTTATCAAGATTTTTTTTTGTCAGCTGTTTTGAAAATTAGATAGTGCCTCCTCAGACTTCAGTTTGCTGACAGCTTTAGTTTAAGTAGTGTACTTAGTAGAGCCATAAAGTCATCACTATAGTTTGTTAGCCCTCTAGGTAACTTGCATAGCAAACATTTTATATGGCATCATTTACCACATTAAAACATACATTACTTGAATGACTAAGAAAAGTACTAATCTCTAAAGTCTGCAATTTAGAATTGAATGATGGAGCGATTATGTGTTGGAATTAACTTTATATGCCTGCTATTGTAGAAAAAACACATCTGGCACAAAATTCACTAATTAGCAGGCAAACAATTTAAGCAAAAAATTGCTAACGAGCAATATATTGAAAATCTGGATCAGTAATTAAGGACCTTTAAAGCCCACAGAGAACGATTATGGTAGTTTTATGCTAGCCTGAGATGAATTTGATCCTTGGTTCAAAAGAATGAAAGAACAGTGATTTTATCCCACTGCTATCTGTGTTCTGTAAATAAGTTTTATGGGCAAATTCGTGTTATGTTTCGATTCACGTAGTTTACTGCCAATTATTTTTTTTAATTTTTGATCATGCTCTTGGGCAAGGAGAGGGAAGTAGTACTCTCAGTTGCAGTTTGAAACAGTGGAATTGAAATTTTACTGGCAGGAAAGGATTGATGATTACTGGACATTTTAAAAAAAAATGAATTTTTGTGGCCCTGCTAAAGTTTCATAGAAACAATTATCACTTTTATATCAGCAGCGTCAAACTAAGTCAAAGAAAGCAGGAAAGGAAATGGAATTCTGCAAGAAACACTTAAGAGATAGACCGATACCACATATCTGGCAGTATACGTAATGCTGGCATAACATACCAGATATTTCCTTATAAACAAACCACCCTAAAAGTAATTTGGATGCTTTTAGTTTGGAAACTACACAATTATAGAAATTGAATTTTTAATTAGAACTACAATTAAATGCAATTTTGCAGAAATGGGCATCATGAAAGCAATTTACTTCATTTTAAAGAAAGTAATAGTATCTGATACCAACACTAAGTGGCATTGTTCGATCTCTAGATACATTTTATATATAAGCAAGGCTGGAGTGGCCCCAGTCCATCCAACAACTGTGTGGCAGGTGTGGCTAAGCTCTTACAAAAACCTTGGTCAAAAATCCTTCCGATGACGTGGCAGCAGCCCCTGAGAGGATTCGATTCTTGCTGTTGATGCTAGAAGGCTTTGGACTGAATCCATGAGCTATGGATAGATAAAAACAACCATCTTGCAGGAAATCTACATCCCGACAAAGGTCACAAGTAAGTTATTGCAGAGTCAACAGCAGCAAAACACGCAGACTCAGTAAACTGGCGGCAGTCTAACAATTAAGAGAATTTTTTCATTACACCCTTGTCCCTCATCCATCAGAGATTCCTCTCGCAAAGCCTTCATTAGTAGTAGTTTAGTAACTCCCCCAAGGATATTCTGAAAGCCTAAAATGAAATCTGGCATTTTACATCACCAGGGCTCTAAAATTCGATAAAACTCAAGAATCTTGTGCTGTCCCTTAAGTTAGAAGTTACAGAACTATTAAATTGCTTTAAAGTGCTCTTACTTATACAAGGCATTTGATGACTTTGGTGCCTGGGTTTTACCTTTTGTTCCAAATTTCTTGCATCATATTAAATATTTTTAAAAGTGCATTACTGTTAAAGCTTTAGCTTTTTTTAAAAAAAAAGAAAAAAATCAGCTTTAAAGTCATATATGTCATCAACTCAAAAATAATAGGGCATTCCAACAGATAATTATTTAAGAGTTAATTAGCATTCCACAGGCTATTTACCAGTTATTCTACATCTTGGTTTTAACTTTGCAGATAACAAATTTGAATTTAAGAGCCCTGTTCTGCCATAAGGAATCCCTTGAATTATATCAAAAGTGTAAAAATATCAACACCAGCACACGTGTAGATTACATTACAAAAATATTCTCAATACAGGGTTCAGCTTGCACTCAGGGGAGCTATATGTCGAATACCAAGGGACCTCAGAATAGTGAGTTCTACAACACTTTCCTTTGCTATCACACAGGCGACTTCACATTCTGCACACACTAACATGCTTTGAACTCCACTTTCTTTCACGTCTCATATATTGAAAAGTGTCATAGAGTAACTCCTAGGGCCCATTGGCATCTGAAGATAGCAGGAAGAAAACAGAAGAGAGAAGCAGACAAGTAAAGAATCTTAGACTTCCAACCTCCATCCCTCATGTTCTCCTCTCTAATGACTGGGGATGTAAGTGTGATGGTGACTTGCATTTTTGGTTCCGTATAAGAAGTAAGAATTATGGCTGAGTCAGGTACACAGCATTTCACTTCATATTTCTCAGGAGTGGTTACCTGTAATTAGATTTAAAAAAATATTAAGTAGGAAATGCTACACAATCATACAGTATAGCATTAAAGCTCAAAACAAAAATAGAAAAGGCTGGAAATACACATCAGTCAGTACCTGTAAAGAGAAAGCAGGTTAATTATTTTCCTCTTTATAGATGCTGAGAGATTTGCAAACTCCCAGGAATTTTCTGTTTGATATTCCCTGCTTTTGTAATTTTTCCATCCTCTCTTTTTATATATAAAAGGATAGAAAACAAGAGCTACCAAGCATTTGTAGGAGTGACACTTTCTAACTTTAGTTGAAAATTAGCATTTTTCCATGTCGCAATCTGCAAAAATATGGGCTGTCACTCAGTCTCATTTGCAGTGCTCAAAATCACGACCAGTAAGCTGCCAATTTAATAGTGAAAAATTTGTTATATGCTAATCTAACCCAGTCCAGGTGCTTCATTGTTTAGGATTCAAAATTATGCTAAAAGCATTTTTTAAAATAAGCAATGAGCAATCAGATTTCTATTATATGAGTAAAAGTACCATACCGCAAGCTGCTTTGGCAAGTTCTCTGCAATGCGATTTAGCAGTGCTCCAGTTGGTTTCTCTGCGCAGAGCAGGACAAGGTTCACATTTTTGTCCCCACGTAACAGCAACCCTTTTGCAAGTACACCAACTCGCATTACACCCTTCAAAGCTCTCTGGCTATCGTCTCTTCTGTAGCAAGTATGGGTGGGAAAGAGAAAAAAAAATCCAAATCAAGTCACTACACCTGAGTCACTAGTAATTTAGCAAAGGTAACAGTGGAATTCAAGAGTAAATGCCAAATGGTATTGTTCTTACAGGTTATGTAATTTTTTTCCCCCTCTGTTACTCTCCCCTCAAAGTTTTTCTGCAGCAATTAATCTCCATGTTTTCCAGCAAAGCCTGGTAATAAATACAGGATGCAGATTTTCTGATGGGACCACAAACATTGTCCCTATAAAGCTATCTGACTCAGTTTGTTGAAAATTACTTTACATTAAAACTAGAATTATTAGATTTATATACAGTGGATTCATGAAAACTTACATTTTTTGACTTGCAAAGAGCATCATTTAAAGAAAAACTATATTCTCCCTTGCACCATTTAGCATAGAAATTAATTGCAAACCATTCATTTTCAAAGATGGTTATAATAATTGATTTTGCCTACTGTTCCACTATGAGTAACAGCCAGTTTGCTTCCATAGAGCACACCAATTGTCACGTAATCAGATCAAAGAGCATGTAGTCTTCCATAAGGGCAAGTAAATGCAGAAAAGCCAGGTGATCACAATTTTTAAAAAGTTTAATGTCAAATAATTCTGAATCAGAAAATAAAGTAATATGGGTAAACAAAGTTCTAGTGTAATATATTAAACTATTCCCTACACATTATTCCTTTCGTCCATTAAAAATTAACACCCTTAGTTTAAGATTTTTTTGAGGATGTAACTATTAGAGTGGACGGGGAGAACCAGTGGATGTGGTGTATTTGGACTTTCAAAAGGCTTTTGACAAGGTCCCACACAAGAGATTGGTGTGCAAAATTAAAGCACATGGTATTGGGGGTAATGTACTGACGTGGATAGAGAACTGGTTGGCAGACAGGAAGCAGAGAGTCGGGATAAATGGGTCCTTTTCAGAATGGCAGGCAGTGACTAGTGGAGTGCCGCAGGGCTCAGTGCTGGGACCCCAGTTATTTACAATATACATCAATGATTTAGATGA
Source organism: Pristiophorus japonicus (assembly GCF_044704955.1). Classification (NCBI taxonomy): domain Eukaryota; kingdom Metazoa; phylum Chordata; class Chondrichthyes; family Pristiophoridae; genus Pristiophorus; species Pristiophorus japonicus. The sequence continues at coordinate 86,253,672 of NC_091978.1, read as the reverse complement.
AGGAATTGAGTGTAATATCTCCAAGTTTGCAGATGACACTAAGCTGAGTGGCGGTGTGAGCTGTGAGGAGGATGCCAAGAGGCTGCAGGGTGACTTGGACAGGTTAGACGAGTGGGCAAACGCATGGCAGATGCAATATAATGTGGATAAATGTGAGGTTATCCACTTATGTGGCAAAAACACGAAGGCAGTATATTATCTGAATGGCGGCAGATTAGGAAAAGGGGAGGTGCAATGAGACCTGGGTGTCATGGTACATCAGTCATTGAAAATTGGCGTGCAGGTACAGCAGGCGGTGAAGGAGGCAAATGGCATGTTGGCCTTCATAAATAAGGAATTGGAGTACAGGAGCAGGGAGGTCTTACTGCAGTTGTACAGGGCCTTGGTGGGGCCTCACCTGGAATATTGTGTTCAGTTTTGGTCTCCTAATCTGAGGAAGGATGATCTTGCTATTGAGGGAGTGCAGCGAAGGCTCACCAGACTGATTCCTGGGATGGCTGGACTGACATATGAGGAGAGGCTGGATCGACTGGGTCTGTATTCGTTGGAGTTTAGAAGGATGAGAGGGGATCTCATTGAAACATATAAAATTCTGACGGGATTGGACAGGTTAGATGCAGGAAGAATGTTCCCGATGTTGGGGGAAGTCCAGAACCAGGGGTCACAGTCTAAGGATAAGGGGTAGGCCATTTAGAACCGAGATGAGGAGAAACATCTTCACTCAGAGTTGTTAACCTGTGGAATTCTCTACCGCAGAGTCGTTAATGCCAGTTCGTTGGATATATTCAAGAGGGAGTTAGATATGGCCGTTACAGCTAAAGGGATCAAGGGGTATGGAGAGAAAGCAGGAAAGGGGTACTGAGGTGATGATCAGCCATGATCTTATTGAATGGTGGTGCAGGCTTGAAGGACCGAATGGCCTACTCCTGCACCTATTTTCTATGTTTCTAAGATAGAGTAACTCAAAGTAAATCTGGCAGCCAACTGTTCATGATCCTCTATTTGGAAATCATACCTACTCTAATGGCTATTAAACTAGATATAAAAGTACAGTCTGCATACATAATTTAACTGGTCACAAAATTCTCACATTGTCCAAAGAGATGTGCAGACATCAGAACCTGCAACTATGAAGTACCATACCTATCTTTGATTGCATCTTTCTTCTCATCCTCTTTGTTCTTTGGTTTATCTTGCTCCGTGATGCTGTCGGACACTAGTTTAAGAGCACGTTCGGTATGTGAGACTATCTTCTGGACAGCTTGCAGCTCCTCCTCAGTTGGGTAGATAGCAGCATGTTTTGTCATGACGTAGCGATCATCCGATGAGTCTGGACGCCTAGGAGGCTAAGCAGAAGTCTCGAGTTAGCACCAAAAAATTAAATTTCCTATGCTGTTTGCTTCAGTCTATTACATATATTCTACTACAACCATGGAAGAAAGGCTGCTTGTAGCCAGATTATACCAGTTAGTAATTGAAAAATATACTTCTACATTAAAATTTCTCCCTCTGAAATATCTAAACCATCTACTCCACCAACTATATTTACCAAAAACAATTACTACAGGTAAATCAATGAGCAAAAGGTGAAAAAGTAAATGATCTTCCTTCACCTCAGTGGGAAAGTATATGCGGGAGCTCAAAACTTGCATGTAATAGCAGGAAAGGCATGTTTCAAATTGGTTAAAATTTGGAGAAATAGTCCCAAATTATTCACAGATTAAGGAATCGCTACTTCCAATTCAGAGAGATCTCATTTCATTCCTCACGATGAAGGTTTTCTATCTAGGCTTATGTACCAAATGAGTGTAAACTTCACAAGAAACAACATACCAGTGGCCCCTGGGGTTGCATCATTCCAGGTCGAACACCAAGTAGGCCTGGTGGATATCCATCAGCCATTCTGCGGCGGTCATCCCAGTAATGGTGTTCCTCTTCCATCCTCCTCCAGTAGATGTCCTCCTCGTACCGTCTGAGGAACACAAAAACCTTGCATTTTAGTCACCTTCACAAAAATTACAACTCAAACTACGGTTGACATTTATCATCTCAAATGTTCCAACTATTTAGAACAAGCTAATTTTATTGAGTATATCTTTAACAAAAGCCAGTTAACATGCTACATCATAAATTTGAGATTAAGTGCTTCATGAAGGAATATACCCAAAGTATTAACTCCCAAATTTAAAACGTGAAGTCCAACCATGAGCAGCATTTTAGTTTGGATGTGCTTATTTGTACGGCAAAAATGGCCACCATGCTCCACCCTTTGTCTATGATTGATTCCTTTGGAGGATAAGCCACACCCTGAAGTTTCACAGGAATGTGTAACTGGAACCACCCATCCCAAGGTCTCACTGACTTTGCAAATTGTAATTCGATCCACTTTTGACTTCTTGAAGCGACAGAGGGAAGAGCTCCCCAGAAGACAGCAAGAACCAGCGAAAGTGCCTTACCCTAGTCCAAGTGCATGCCTCCCCCAGCCGAAGTGCTTTACCCCAGTCCAAGTGCATCCTTCCCCCAGCTGAAGTGCTTTACCTCAGTGCAAGAACATCCTTCCCCACCCCCACCCCACCATAGAAGGGGCATGGTGTACAGATTGTTACAGGTTTATTGGGTATGAAGTGAATAGTGACAGTGTCGTGACTTCTGGATATCATCCACTCTAACGATTTCCCTTGAAGGGGGGTTGGAAGAACGTGATCAGTCTTCCAAGTTCCCTCTCTCCCCTCCAATCACCCCGCCCCCCCCCCCCCACCGCACCCAGTCTCTCTCTTTCCCCACCCCCACCCAGTCTCTCTCACTCAAAACAAGTGCAGTACAAATAGTTCCACGGTTTTAGTATATCATCATCATAGGCAGTCCCTCGAACGAGGATGACTTGCTTCCACGCCAAAACGGATGAGTTCGCAGATATTTCAATGAAGGACCTAATATTCCAGTCCTAAACTCCAGGGGTGGAACATGCCTGTGCGTGGATTTTCTTTTAACGTGTGGTGACCACTGCACTCAGCCACCACACGGGCTTGACAGAGCTAGGACTTTATCCAGTGGCAAGGGTTAACCAGGACGACTGGAGACTTGCTCTGCTGCACGGACCTAGTGCGCACATACATCGCAATGAAATGCATATGTGCCATCCTGGAATTTTAATAGGGTTGAGAGATTACAAAATAGTTACCAAGATTTGGGCATGCCATGTGCCTTAATTCTGGATTATAAATGTAGAAATTCATAATGGGAGATGAATCAAATCTCTATTCAAATAAACTCAAATAATCATTTGATTACCTCATTTCCATACGCCAGCGCTCCTCCTCCTCTCTCCGTCTCCAGTATTCTTCCTTCTGCATTTGTTTTCTCATTTTCTCTTCTTGGATTTTTCTTGCTCTAATGCTTGGCTTTACTTCAACTTGTAATTCAGGATTTACTTTTTTCTTTATTTAGAAGGAAGAGAAATATTTAACACCATTTGTGAAATATAGTTGATAACTAATCATTTTTATTGGCTCAACGCTCACCTTATACTGCAGTCTGTGTCTTCTTCCTTTCAAATGCATTTCCTTTGCATTAGGGTCATTGAAACTACACTCACACAACTTACAGTGGAAACGAATCACTTTCCCTTCATCGTTTCGAACCTTGCAAGAGAAGGGAAATTTACATCAAATATTAATTCATGAAAAAAATAAGCATTTGAAGATATTTTGCCATAAGGTGTTCTGTGGCTATAGGAAGCTCAATGTCCCTGCATGAAATGTCCCAGCAGCTTTGTTATTATACATTAGACTGCTCAGCAGGGAACAACCCACTAAGAAAACAGATTACCAGCCATTTTATGAACATATTAAATATGGTGAAGCCAATATTAAAAGGAGGTATACATACTGAAACAGTATACATTTTCTCATACTTTATGAACTTAATGAAGCTTTAACAATGCATATATCCCATTATTCCTAAATTAGCTCAAATATCTTTTTGGGGAGGGAGGACATAGGGATTGGTTTTATATCAACAAACATCTGTACACAGGGTTTTCCAACAATCTAACAGTTAGCAATTACCATCCTGGACTAACAATTCATCTTTAATCCATGTGTGCAACATTTTCAAAGGGGATTGCACTCCCCATCACGCCACCTTGGAGAAGCAAATCATAATATACCTCTCGGGATGTTTTTAATCCATTGAACATGATGGCAGGACACCCGTTAAGTGCAGAGAGAATCAGACGGTTCTGTGTTCAAGTCCTACCACAGAACTTAAGCACATATTCAAGGTTGTCACTTCAGTGCAGTACTAAGGGAAGTGCCTTCTTTTGGATGAAACACTAAACTGTTTGCCTGTTCAGGTAGCACTAATTGAAGAGCAAGGAGTTCTCATGTTATTCTAAACATTACATTTAAAAAGCCAAAGGCTAAGACCACAGGCTTCAGCCTGGCAGTGGTTTTCAGTCCTCGTATAAATCACAGGGATCGCCGTTCAGTCTGGATACAAGAAAAATAAATTTATGGTTCACCTGTGCACAAACCCCTTCAAAGTTCAAAATCCAAATAAATACAAGTTGCAATTTATGCTCCAGAATTTGTAACATAATTTAGGTTGGGTGGTTTCTGAAGACAGTTTTATTTAAAGAAGAAAATAAAAGGGGGGAGGGAAAACTGGGCCATATAATCTCAGGGTATTCTTTAAAAAAAAGGCAAATTTCTTAACCCCTCACCAATTTTGTCTCCTCCTCCTCCTAACCCGAATCTTTTCTGCGAAATAGTTCCACAGATGCCAAGTATCTTCTGGTACCTCACCCAGAAAGAGAGTAAGTGAGAGCACACGAGAGAGAGAGAGAGAGAGAGAGAGAGACAGACATAGATATGTACGGTTAGGTCCCAAAAACAGTGAATGAAAAAGATAACTAGTTAATCTTGGTTGTGGGACAAATGAATGCTGGGCAGAAAACTAGAAGAACTAAGTGCCAAGGGCTCATTGACATCCACCTGAACAAGGATTTGATTTTAGGTTTTGGTTCGATGCCATTGAAAAGTGGCATCATTATCAACAACTTGTATTTATTTAAAAAAATCTTAAACTTAGTAAAAACATTCCAAGGCGATTCACAGGAGTCTTAAGACAATTTGGCACTGATCCACATAAGGAGATATTAGGGCAGATGACCAAAAGCTTGGTCAGAGGTAGATTTTAAGCAGCGTCTTGAAAGGAGGAAGAGAGATGGAGAGGCAGAGAGAATTAAAGAGGGAATTCCTGTACTTAGGGCCTCTGCAGCTGAAGGAACGGCCACTAATAGTTGAGCGATTAAAATCAGGGATGCTCAAGAGGCCAGAATTAGAGGAGCGCAGATATCTCAGGTGGAGGGGAGGGGGGTCTGGAGGAGATTACAAAAGATAAGAGGGGGGCGAGGCCATGGAGTGATTTTATTTTTTTTAAATTGAGGCATTGTTTAACCGGAAGCCAATGTATGTCAGCAAGCACAGGGGTGATGGGTGAACGGAACTTGGTGCAAGTTAGTACACCTGCAGCAGTTGTGGATGACTTCAAGCTTACATAGGGTAGAACGTGGAAGGCCAGCCAAGAGTGCGTTGGAAGAGTCACGTCTAGAGGTAACAACGGCATGGATGAGGGTTTCAGCAGCAGATGAGCTGAGGCAGGGGCGGAGTTGGGTCATGTTACGAGGTGAAAATAGGCGGTCTTAGTTATGGCACAGATATGTGGTCGAAACTCATTTCAGGGTCAGATATGACACTAAGGTTGCGAACAGTCTGGTTCAGCCTCAGATGCTAGGTAGAGGGATGGAGTCGGTGGCTAAGGAATGCAGTTTGTGGTGGGGACCGAATGAATCGGTCTTCCCAATATTTACAAATAATGAAAAATACAAAACATTTAAATTAAAATGCATATACATTAAATAACTAAAGTCATTGCAGAAATACTGAAGATAATGGGTAAATCTGGAAAAGATCTTCTTCATGGTATCAAATAGAATCAGAAATGTGCTTGTTCAGATCGCAACAATTTACCCCATATAGATGCATAAAGTATAAAAAGAAAATTGCTTTCAATACACATTTTAAATGATAATTCATTTTCATATTGCAGTACATGGAATAGTTTCATTATTCTGCATAAAATTAATCCTGCAATTTTCACCCTAAATTTTACAACCACCTCACACCCTCGTAGCGGTAGTAAATGCCAAAGTGTCCAAATGGGAACCAACATCATTAACATCCATAAAATTACCTCTTCCACATAATCATGACCAACAGGCTGAACATCACTCTGCAATGCAGCAAGTGCTGTCATTGGCTCCACCACTGCTTCTGATTTGGTCTCTTGAACAGGTGGTGTTGGCACTTTTACTTCAGGTGTTTTGACTTCCTCAATTATAGTTCCTGTGGTCTGCAACTTGTTACCACCTAGAGAATAATTCAATACTTCAATCGCCATAATCGAACAATTTATACATGAACAGTAGCTAAATGCAGTAATTTTACATTACAAATGGAATTCATTTAAATGCATGACACTTAAGAACATAAGAAATAGGAGCAGGAGTAGGCCATTTGGCCCCTCGAGCCTGCTCCGCCATTCAATATCATGGCTGATCTGATTCTGGCCTCAACTCCACTTCCTCGCCCGCTCCCCATAACCCTCGACTCCCTTATCATACAAAAATCTGTCTATCTCCACCTTAAATATATTCAAAGACCCAGCCTCCACAGGGATAGAGAATTCCAAAGATTCACGACTCTGAGCAAAGAAATTCCTTCTCATTTCTGTTCTAAATGGGTGACCCCTTATTCTTGGTCACATAAGTCACATACTAACAATATATCCCAGTATACAAAGGGGGAGGAATTTGCAGGGATAATGGGGGCAATTTTAACCCTACTCGCTCAGCAGAAACCTGGCGGGTTTGTGGTTAAAACCGCCCTGGCTCTTCGACATCATCACAGAATCTGCAATTTAATCTGCTCTCCTGAGCAGGCAGTCCAGAGCCAACATGGTCCTTCTTTACATATGCATGTTGCGGCCTGATGCCATAATTGAGACCCGACTGCGATGAGCAGGAATCCACCTAGAATTAAAATCGGGGCCACTATATATTATTATTTTTTTTTTTAAATTGGCTGGGTGTCATGTTTCTGTTTTGCTTGAGAAGTAGAGAAAGCGTTTGCAGTACCATTATTGTTGGTGAATACTTAGCTACCTGCAATGCTTTATAGATTTAAAGTCATTGGTAGGAGGTTTAGAGGGGATTTGTGGGGAAATGCTTTCACCCAGAGGGTGGTGGGGGTCTGGAACTCACTGCCTGAAAGGCTGGTAGAGGCAGAAACCCTCACCACTTTTAAAAAGTACTTGGATATGCACTTGATGTGCCGTAACCTACAAGGCTATGGACCAAGAGCTGGAAAGTGGGATTAGGCTGGATGGCTCTTTGTCGGCCGGCGTGGACACGATGGCCGAATGGCCTCCTTCCGTGCTGTAAGTTTCTATGATTCTAAGATCGCCTCTCATTCTTCTAAACTCCAAGGAGTATAGGCCCAACCTTTCTTCATATGACAACCCCTTCATCTCAGGAATCAACCTCATGAATCTTCTCTGAACGGTCTCCAATGCAAGTATATCCTTCCTTAAATAAGGAGACTAAAACTATATGCAGTACTCTAGGTGTGGTCTTACCAATGCCCTGTACAGTTGGAGCAGGACTTCCTTACTTTAGTACTCCATTTCTCATGCAATAAAGGCCAGCATTCCATTTGGCTTCCTAATTTTTTGCTGTACCTGCATGCTAACTTTGTGTTCATGTACAAGAACCCCAGATCCCTCTGTACTACAGCATTTTGTAAAGTAATAATTTGCTTTTTTATTTCTCCTACTAAAGTGGATAACCTCACATTTTCCCACATTATAGTCCATGTGCCAAATTTTTGCCCACTCACTGAACCTATCTATATCCCTTTGTAGATTATTTGCGTCCTCCTCACAACTTGCTTTCCCACCTATCTTTGTATCATCAGCAAATATGGCTACACATCATCCAAGTCATTAACATATATTGTAAATAGTTGAGGCCCCAGCACTGATCCCTGTGGCACCCCACTAGTTATAGTTTGCCAACCTGAAAATGACCCATTTATCCCAACTCTCTGTTTTCTGTTAGTTAGCCAATCCTCTATCCATGTTAATATATTACCCCAACCCAGTGAGCTCTTATCTTGTGCAGTAACCTTTTGTGTGGCATCTTATCGAATGCTTTCTGGAAATCCAAATATACGACATCAACTGGTTCTCCTTTATCCACTCTGCTCGTTACATCCTCAAAGAACTACAGCACATTTGTCAAACATGATTTCCCTTTCATAAAACCATGCCGACTCTGCTTGACTGCATTATGAATTTCTAAATGTCCTGCTACTACTTCCTTAATGATGGACTCCAGCATTTTCCCCCATGACAGATGTTAAGTTAACTGGTCTATAGTTTCCTGTTTTCTGTGTCCCTCCTTTCGTAAATAGGGATGTTACATTTGCGGTTTTCCAGTCCGCTGGGACCTCTCCAGAATTCAGGGAATTTTAGAAGATTATAACCAATGCATCCATGATCTCTGCAGCCACTTCTTTTAAGACCCTAAGATGCATGCCATCAGGTCCAGGGGACTTGTCCACCTTTAGTCTGTTTAGTACTTTATCTTCTCTTTCTCCCCCCCCCCTCCCCTCCTTGATTATCAATTATTGGGATGTTTTTAATGTCCTCTTGAAATAAAATTTAACAGCTATTACCACAGGTGTTTGATCACTGTGACTTTTTTTCAAGTAAACTCAAGAGCAATGACATTTAGTATAATCGACTTCGCCAGCACTCATGACTTTAAGCATTGCCAAAATGTAAAAATCAATCATTAATGATGATTATTCGTTCTGGTCTTTCCTTCCATTCTCTTCAACTTCAAATGCAACAACTGGACAGTCAAATACTACTCTTCAGGTACTCAACAAGTTAGCAAATTGGAGCTGTAGTTGCAGCAGAAATTTATAAACAAACATAGAAGTAATTTAATAAGTTCGAGTACTTGCCTATAAAAGTTATCTTCGGGGTTGGTGCTTTTTTTGCAACAAGCAGCTTGTTAGCAACATTATTGACAGATACAGCAGCAACAGGATTAGGCTTTACAGCAGTAGAGACAGTAGCAGTCGCAGCAGCCATGCCACTGCTGGATCCTGTGGGTGGATTTGGAGTAGCTGGCTTGACCAAGGTCCCAGCTGCAGTTGTCGTTGTTGTCTGGCTGACCATGCTAGGTTCTGTCGATGGAATGGGCTTGCCAAGCTTGGTATGTAACTTGACTACCTAGATTATATTATAAGAAAAGTCAATTTGCTGTTCAACAGCAGCAATAAAATAACTTTGTAAATTGACAGATTTGGTGAAACAATTGTGTTTTAAAGAATTCATCTTAATTATGAAACAAGATACCATTTGCTTAAATCAAACAGAAGTTATTAAAATCAAATATTTAAAAACTCGAAGCCAATAATACACATAAATCTGATGACTCAATGTCACCATCTTGTTTGTTCTAATTCATTGGCTTCAGTTTGAAGAATTCACTAAAATGCAATCTGACTTTTATTTCCCCCCCCCCACCCCCAGTTTTATTTGTTACCTTTATTCAATCCCAACCCATTTCTTAATGCTTTTAAAGTTTGTAACTTTTTAATCCCTTGTAATTATCACTCTTTAATCAAAGAGTATATTTGGAATCCAATAATTTAAAAAAAAAAATCTCTTACAAGGATTTTGCAGGTGTGACATAATGGCTAAATGCAGCGAATCAAAAAGAGTTACACCAAATATACAAAAAGTGCTTATTATTATTGTCGATATAATGATAGCTAGAAAACATCAGATCTAGCGAACAGATGCAGATATTCTGTAAAACATACTGGATTGATCTCGTCCAACTGCCACGAAGAGGTGATTGACAAAGTTCCATTAAAAATTATACCAGACAATCCCAAGTTCAACAGCCTACGAGAGTGAGCTGATCTCAGGTACGGTGATAGTAAGGCTACGACAACTTGCTTTGTACCACAGGCCAGGGAACTACATGGGCCCGGATTTTGCACTACGCTGCTGTAAGCCATCAGAAAGGTCCCGCAAATTCCGGGTTTCCACATGTGCTGTGCCTGCGGGGAAAACCCGGAACTTGTGATCTGTCAAAGTTTGCCTTGACAGATCTACCATACCGATCCAAAAATCACTTGCGCAAGCGCAGATTTGGACTGTTTGCCCAACTACAGCCCAGTAAATGCCCACAAAACTGCTTGCTTTCACCAGCATATGGGTTAATATAAATCTTAAATTAAAAAATCATGCACATTTAAAATTCGTTTTTGTAAAATTTGGCCCGGATTAAAATGTTTAAAATTATTTTACAAAAAATTATAATTTTAATTATATATGCTTTATTGAAGGGACTTTTAATTAAATTTGAAAATGGGAACATTTATTTTCATTCTACTTGTATAAATTAATTATTTGGGGATTCTGTTCTTAAATAGAATCCCCATAAGCATATTAAGAATTCTCCTTTCTGATTGGAGGACTTGGCCCACGTGATCCCAGGGACATTTCCGAACCGCCTGCGTCCCTAGGATCCGCGGGCCTTTACGCATGCGTACGCCTGCAGACCCAGGACCCGAAGACTTCGAAGCCTGAAGTTAAATATGGATTTTTTTTAAAAATCAGGTCGGAGGTGTACTCCGGAAGTATGCCTCCAACCACAAATTCCGGGCCATTAAGTCAGCCGCAGTACCATTACCCAAATACCCTTGCTGCGCACACACACGTTCATTAGCCAAACAGTTTTTAGGAATTACATTTGCTCAGTCTTCATAACACAATGGCTCCAGTTACAACAACAAATTTGACACCAAGCCACATAAGGAGATATTAGGGCAGACGATCAGAAAGATAGGATTTTAAGGAGTGTCTTAAAGGAAGAAAGAGAGATAGAGACACAGAGGTTTAGGGAGGGAATTCCAGAGCTTAGGGTTTTGGCAACAGAAGGCACAGCCGCTAATAGTGGAGCATTAAAATTAACGATGTGCAAGAGGCCAGAATTGGAGAAATGCAGCTATCTCAGAGGGTTGTAGGGTTACAGAGATAGGGAGGGGAGAGGCCATGGAGGTATTTGCAGACGAGAGAATTTTTAAATTAGAGACGTCGTTTAACTGATAACCAATGTAGGTCAGCAAGCACAGGTGATGGGTGAATAGGACTTGGTGCGAGTTAGGACATGGGCAGCAGAGTTGTGGATGACCTCAAGTTTATGGAGGGTGGGAGATGAGTGGTCACAAGTGCGCTGGAATAGTCAAGCCTAGAGGTAACAAAGACATGGATGATTCAGCAGCAGATGAGCTGAGGCAGGGGCGGAGTTGGAAATGTTACAGAAGTGGAAAGAGGCAGTCTTAATGATGGCGTGGATGTGGTCAGAAGCTTATCTTGGGGTCTAATACGACTCCAAGGTTGCCAACAGTCTGATTGAGCCTCAGACAGTTGCCAGGTAGAGGGATGTAGTCAGTGGATAGGGAATGGAGTTTGTAGCAGGGACCGTAGTCAATGGCTGTGGTCTTCCCAATAGTTCGTTGTCGGAAATTTATGCTCATCCAGGACTGGATGTCAGACAAGGTGTGTGACAATTTAGAGACAGCGGATGGGTCGAGAGGTGGTGGTGAGGTAGAGCTAGGTGTTGACGAAACCCAACTCTACGTTTTCAGATGATAAAGGCAAAACCCACAAATCTCACCCTTCAAGAGTCCCATAAGTCCACAATTTGACATTCAGTCAAAGCAGTGACCCTGATCATTAGGTAAGGAGGGGTGTAGGCATGGTTACGATCCCAGCAAATCCAGTAGGTTCCCAAATCCCAACACTGCCATACAAGAGGGACAACTACCATACATGGAGCATAACTGCAGGATGAATTAACAAATTCAGGACAGGGAGAAAATTGGAACAAAAAAAAGCTTTCAGGACAGATGCCAATGTAAATAGAGTTTCAAAATCCTGACTATTATGATTGTCCCATTCACTATCACTAGCCTATTAAATACATTTAAGGTGATTCACCTTACATGCCAGGTAAGTTTTCTCCAAATCTGGGCAACTACCCAGGCTCAACCAATAAGTTATATTAAATAAGTATTCACACACTTTGCAGATTTGAAAATATTAAAACAAGTGCTTGGTTATAAAACTGCAAACAATACATTTACCTTCTGATGCTTTGCTCCACGAATATGTGCTGCATAAGCATCGGCTCCAGTGCAAGAAACATCACAGAGCTCACAACGCAGCTGATTTTGAACGCCACGAGCTGTTCCAGTATTGCTGCTTTGGTTAGTAGTTTTCAAAGCAGCTTCCTTCTTCTTGTGTTTCTGTCCTTCCAAATGTTCCCTGTAAGTCTGGTGAAGCAGAAACAGATTTTTTTTCCCTAAATTTTCAACCATGGATAACTTCTCTAATTCAATACTGCGAATGTAAATCTAGGGTTTTATTAAACTCAGCATCAAGAATGCGATCTGCGCTCAGCATAGGACCATAGCAAATTACAGCACAGATGGTGAATGTTTGGCCAAATGAAGCTGTGCCGGCTCTTCACTGATCCAAAATTAATGGCACTATCCCACAACCTTCCCCCTGCATCTTCCTCTGCCTCAAACACTGATCCAATTTTACCTTAAAATATGAAATGGTCTCGACCCCGACCATTCCCCGTTGCAAAGCATTTCATGCTGTAACAAATCTCTGCATAAAGAAATTTCTACAAACTTCTCATTGACAATTTTCAATTGAAGATCTCTTGTCAAATACTCCCCCAACCAGAGGAAGTTCCAGTGTCTGAAGTCTCTTCTCATGATTACAGTTGTTCATCCTGGTGAACCGATGCTATACACTCTCCATGGAGCTCAACTCCATTTGCCATCATCTGCTCCATATCCCTGGATACCCATATCTCAGTCTTGAAATCTTCAATTGACTCAGCATCCACACAGCTTTTTTATTGGTGGGGGGGCGATGGAGAGGGTAAGAGTTCCAGACTTCTACAGGTTGAACCTCCCTTATCCGGTACCCTCTGGACCTGGCCTGTCCCGAATGAGGGATTTTGACGGATATGGGGAGGTCACGTGTTTGGGTGGACTGCACTTTTAAGTGCTGTTGCTGGGGTAAGAATGGATGTGCGCTGACTGACTGTCAGTCAGTCAGTCAGTCAACCAATCAAGCGTGCAGGGGGCCTCGAAGTGCGGGCAGGCCCTGAAGAGCCATCGGGCCCCGAAAAATCCTGGCTGGCCTCGAAGAGCGGGTGGCCCAGAAGTGTCGGCGGGCCGATACGAGTCGGCCTATCCCCTCACAGGGAGCGCTGTGGGGGGTGGGAGCGGCCGGCCCGAGGACTGTGGCTGCAGGAGTTCCAACAGGGCGATGAGAAGGAGGCAGCCAATTGAGGAGAAAGATTATATTGGCGAGTAGGATTTTGACGGTCACGTTCTGAACATGTGCCACCTGGCGGCCGGAAATGGTCACGGACGAGGGGTGGTGTCGGATAAGGGAGTCCCAGATAAGAGAGGTTCAACATGTATTCGCCTTTGTCTGAAAGTTTGCTGATTTTAAGATTATGTCCACTTTGTTCTGCATGCACCCATCTGAGGGAAATAGTTTCTCTTTATCGGTCCCTTCAAATCCCTTGATCATGTTAAAACCTCAAAATTAGATCACTTCTGAAACCCAAAGGATTATTTACCAAGTTTGTCCTCCTAGATTTAACCCATTAAACCTCAGTACCATTCTGGAAAATCTGTGCTGTAACCCCCTTCATAGCCAATATATCTTTCCTGAGGCCGTGCCCAAAACTGATGGGCTCTGACCAAGGCTCTGTAGAACAAAAGTACAACTTCCTCACTTTCGTATTGTACACCAGATTTTATTTGCGTACCAAATCACATGTCTCCTCCACAGCTCCAAGTTTCTCACCATTAATAAAATACCTGCATTCCAATTTGTCTTTCTCGGATCCAAAGTGCATGATCTCAGTTCCCCACATTTAACTCCCACCATCCACAGTTATACCCCCACTCAATTTGTTTATGTCCCTTTGTAACTTCCTGTTCCCATCTACACAACTTATTGTGCCTCCTAACTTTGTCATCTGCAAACTTAGATATACAACACTCTATCCTTCATCCAAGTCATTGATATATGTGGTGAAAAGCTGAGGCACCAGTACAGATCCCAGGGAAACATGACTTGTCACATTCCATTAGAGATTGTTCCCTTTATCCCTATTGCCTGTTCCCTACTTCCCAAACGATTATCAACCCATGTCACAAGGTTACCTCCAAATCCAGTCCCTTTCATTTTTGCTAATAATTTGTGTGGAACCTTATCAAATGCCTTCTGGAAGTCCATATAGACAACATCCATAGACACTCCCCTATCCACCGTGTTAGTAACCTCCTTGAAAAAGTCAACTAAAATCAGTCAGACACGACCATCCTTCACAAATCCATGTTGACCCTCAGCTCATAATTGTCCAAGTGCTCAGCAACTCTGTCCACGATGATAGATTTCACTAACGTCCCTACAATTGATGTTAAACGAGTAAATAGTTACCCGGTTTCTTCCTCCCTCCCTTATATATTGGGAGGGACAATCGCAAGTTACCAATCCAAAAGGCACAATTCCCAAATCTAGAGAGCTTGCCTATTTTAAGTCTCTATGTTTTCCATTACCTTTTTTAAAAAAAAACTTGTATTAAATCCACAAAGTTCCTCGCCTTGACTTATTTTTAGGTTCCCTTCTACTGCTGGTATTTTGTCCTCTTCCTCCACTGAGAATGGATACAGAATATTAATTTAACAAGTCTGCCATTTCTTTACTTTCCATTACAGTTTCACCTGCAGTCGTCTTTAATTGATTCATATTCCCCTTCACCACACTATTTCTATTAATACATTTATATAAAGTTTTGTTGTTAGCTTTAATATTCCTTGCAAGATGGTCATATTTCTTTTGGCATCTTATTAGTTTCTTCATTTTTTTTTGCTCCCTGTCCACTAGATTTCCAGTTTTTCTTGCATTTGTGCAAGCCTTTCATAAGAACATAAGAAATAGGAGCGAGCAGGAGTAGGCCATTTGGCCCATCGAGCCTGCTCCACAATTTAATAAGATCATGGCTGATCTGATCTTGGGCTCAGCTCCCAAATCACTGCCCGCTCCCCATAACCCTTCACTCCACTTTCATTCAAAAATCTGTCTATCACTACCTTAAATATATTCAATGACCCAGCCTCCACAGCTCTCTGGGGAAGAGAATGCTACAGATTTACAACCCTCAGAAGAAATTCCTCCGCATCTCCGTTCTAAATGGGCGACTCCTTATTCTTAAACTATGCCCCCTAGTTCTAGATTCCCTCACGAGTGGAAACATCCTCTCTGCATCTAAGCCCCCTCAGTATCTTATCTGTTTCTATAAGATCACCTCTCATTCTTCTAAACTTCAATGAGTATAGGCCCAACCTTTCTTTATAAAAGTCAGCCCCTTCATCTCAGGAATCAACCTAGTGAACCTTCTCTGAACTGCTTTCAATGCAAGTATATCCCTCCTTAAATAAGGAAACCAAAGCTGTATGCAGTACTCTCGGTGTAGTCGCACCAATACCCTGTACAGTTGCAGCAGGACTTCTCTGCTTTTATACTCCATCCCCCTTGCAATAAAGGCCAACATTCCACTTGCATTCCTGATTACTTGCTGTACCTGCAGACTAACGTTGTGTTTCATGCACAAGGACCCTCGGGTCCC
The DNA here is from genome assembly GCF_044704955.1 of Pristiophorus japonicus. Lineage (NCBI taxonomy): Eukaryota > Metazoa > Chordata > Chondrichthyes > Pristiophoridae > Pristiophorus > Pristiophorus japonicus. The sequence goes on along the minus strand of NC_091978.1, from coordinate 86,237,798 downwards.
TCTGTACTGCAGCATTTTGTAATCTCTCCCCATTTAAATAATATTTTTTTTAATTTTTCCTGCCAAAGTAGATAAGCTCACACTTTCCCATATTCTACTCCATCTGCCAACTGTTTACCCACTCACTTAACCTGTCTATATCCCTTTGCAGATTATTTGTGTCCTCACAATTTTCTTTCCCACCCATCTTTGTATCATCGGCAAACTTGGCTACATGGACCCTTCATCCAAGCCATTAATATAGATTGTAAATAGTTGAGGCCCCAGCACCGATCCCTGTGGCACTCCACTAGTTACCGTTTGCCAACCGGTAAATGATCCATTTATCCTGACTCTGTTCTCCTTTTAGCTTGACACTCTTTTACCTCATTTGTTGACCATGGTTGCTTAAAACGCAAACGCTCTACTTGTATAGTTAAAGAGTATGAACTAGCTTTGTATTGTACCAAATACATCTTTGAATACTTTCCCACCGCTTGTCTGTAGGTTAACCCATCAACAGTTTGTTGTGGTCAATTCATTTCACATTCCTTCAAAGTATTCCTTACTTAAATTTAAAACCTTAGTTTGTGACTCTCCCTTCTCTCTTTCAAACCTAAAATTAAATCTAAATCATATTATGGTCACTATTCACAAGATGTTCCCTTACCATCAGATTGTTAACTAATTTGGATTCTTTACTCATTGCTAAACATATTGTTCTAGAGAACCATTGCCTTTACTGCTTCAGCTATTCTGCTTCTCCCACTCTATGAAAAATATCTCATTATAACATTGCTTTTGCTACATGCTTCCCTGATCGCTATATTTATATACATCACTGCCATCAGGAAGTCTATAGACAATTTCTACCAGAGTCTTGCACTGCCTAAAACCCATTCTTTCTACTGCTGTAATTGTGTATTAATACTGCTACACCCAATTAATCTTTCCCAATTTATTCATCTTTTCTAAAAATCCTATAACCTGGAATATTTAGCTGCCAATCATCCTCCGCTTGTAAACCAGGGAGCCAAAATTCACCATCCCCGAAGGGGTTTGGACAGCCGATCGAAAATCGGATGATTTTCCCTCCCCGGGCCATATTCAGCTTGGAGGAGGGGGGAGAAGGGGGATTTGAGCAGTGCTCATTTCTGCCAGAAACGGCCGGGTGAAGCTGTTGTAAAAATAATTTTCCAGCAATGAGCAGGCCACTGAAAAGTGACAAGGACAGGGATTTTCAGCTGCAAATAAAGGCAAGACTTTTCCCAGCAGTGCCCCCGCGAGGTATTCGATGCGGTGCTTGAACGCGACACCGCTGGAGTGTTGCCGCTGTGGAAATATGCAGGCTATTGCAACATAAAGTGGAAAGACCCCTCCGAGAGTAAGGTTACGGTGCCTTGAACATAAAATGAATTACCAATTGAAATTTGATTAGTCATGCTTCCTTAACATCGCCAGTAACTAGAATATACTAATCAGCAGGGTATAGACAAAATGTAATCAAGGAAATAGGTCAGATTGTAACTAGAATAACCCAATCACCAGGGCACAGACAAACGTGTAGTCAAAGGAGATGGGACAGATTATAGAATAGTATAAACCATGAGGGGAAAGCCACCTAAACAGCGAGAACCTAGGCTGCGAGAACCTAGGAACAACACTCGACAGAAGCAGGGACCAGGGAGCGACCCTTGAAGGAACAGTGTTAGGACCGGATTGATCACCCGGGATGTATTGGGTAACTATGAGAGTATGCAGAGTTAAACAGAGTTGAGTTAGCAGTGTTGAGTTAAACACAGAGTATTTCTAGCGGAGAGGAACACCTTTTGGAACGCCTTTTCTGCAGAGTTAAACAGAGTTGGGTTAAACAGAGTTGGGTTAAACAGAGTTGGGTTAAACAGAGTTAGTATTTCGAGCGGAGCGGAACACCCTTTGGAACGCCTTTCTGCAGAGTTAAGCAGAGTTAAATAGAGTATAAGTTGTGAGTCTTATACTTTTCCTGTATTGAGCAATTATAGAGTAGAAGTAGTGAGTCTTGTACTTTTCCTGTATTAAACGAACATTAACGATACTGTCATTTGTCTAGTGTGTAATTTGGTATTTAACTCAGGAACCGTCGCAGGCAACTACTAGTCACACGACTAGCGAAATTGCCGCTTGCACAACACCCCGATCGGGGCCCTTTGGTAAGGAAATAGTTTTATTAATTTTCGTGTTTTTATTTCAGATTACATCATCCATTGTATTTATCTTTTCATATAGTTTTATTAATTGTTTTGGCTCCATTCAATCTGCTGAGTGCTGCTCAGAGATTTGCACAAATCTTTGTACAACATTCAGGTCTGAATCTTTAGTGGAGGCCTATGGGCTGCAGAGACATGATTGGCAGGGTTCACCAAGGATGGGAGGTGTGTTGGGGGCGGGGGGGGGGGTTGGGCGACACCTGGTACACCTACTCAGAAGCAGGGCGGCACGCAGGAGAAGATGTCACCGTCAGCACCGTGTAGAGAGGCAGTGGGCAAGGGGGGCAGCAGCCATGATTCATTCATTCTGCGCCCCAGCCCGAATCAGGATTGCGGTTGGCTGCTTGGGGACAAGGGATATCCCCTGTCCACTTGGCTGCTCACTCCACTGCGGAACCCCAGGCCAGCGCCAGAGCATACATACAATGACGCTCATTGTGCCACCAGGTGTATCATCGAGCAGTGCATAGGCATCCTTAAGCAGAGGTTCCGGTGCCAGGACTGTTTTGGTGGCACCTTGCAGTACTCTCAACGGGTCTCCATCATCATCGTTGTGGTCTGCTGCATGCTGCACAACCTGGCCATCATGAGGGGACAGCAGCTGGAGATCAAGCCAGCAGTACCACCCAAGGAGATGATCCCAGTCGCCCCAGAGCTAGGAGGCGTTAACCCATCGCCACCCTGAAAGGGCTGGGTGCAGCTGGCCAGCACCCCGGGAGGGTGCGTCCTCACATATATGGAGGTGCCGGATACCTCCCCTGCGATCTCCCTCCATGTATTATGTACTGGCGGTCTGCCAGGTCTCCCCAAGTCAGGAAACAGTATCTTTCTTCTGTCCTCCACACCGTCCATCAGTGTCTCCAGCTCCATATCAGTGAACCTGTTGGCTCTCCTTGCATCTTTTACACCAGCCATTCTTCCAAACTCCTTCCAAAATGCTTCCCCCCTCAGGGCCGTGCTGCAAACCCAAGTCTTTAAAAAGGCCAGGGAGCAGCTGGCTTGTTAGAAACCCTTATCTGTATGCTGAATTTCTCAGTGGTGATAACGCTCAAATTAAGACAGCCACACCGCTGAAAAAAGCACTTTGGAAGGGTTCATTAGCGCTGGAACCCATTTGTTCACTTTTGGAATTGAATATGGGGTTCAATATTCAATTGAATTTTTTTTGGCGCTAATGGCCACAAAAAGGTGGAGGGAGGGGAGGGAGCACCGGCTTTCCAGCAGTACTGAATTTCAGGCCCCAGATCTCTGTAATGGCTACTATATCATATTCTTTAAGCTGAATTTTGTGCTTCTAACTCACTTGTTGCATTTCATATACAGTATGATTACTAAACATTCTTGGGCACCATAAGCAATGTAACACAATATTGCTTGGTGGTGCGTGGGGGAATTAATTCACATTGGAAATGTAATTTTCAAAATCGAGTTATGTCCAATGCTATAAAATTAGAAAGTAAACTGCAACAGTGAACTGTAAACTAATCAAAAGTTGGTAGGTTTACAAGACAACAAATCCTTACCTGTGGCCCAGCACAACTGATCTTGCAAACATCACAGTAATGGATCTGAGGTTGTTTTGGTGGCTGCTTTGGTTTCTGTTTATTCTGGAATGGCACTTTCTTGGTGAAAGTATTCCCAGCCCAAGCTGCTGCTTGTTTCTGTTGTTGCTGCTGTTGCTGTTGCTGCTGTTGGTAGTAGGAAGATGCGGCAGAATACACTGCAGCTTCATATCCAGCATACGTAGCTCCTAGGAAATAAAATAATGGAAAAAAACTACTGTCCATTTTCATAAATAAATACAACATAAACAAGTTGCCATTCCCTCAGAAGTTCAAACTTTTACTCCAGGTGCTTTTCTATTTTGGGAGGATTATTATAAACATATGAAAGACAGACAGGAAAAGACCAGCTGCCCAGTCAAGTCTGCCCCATTAAAAAGCCATGATGATCTATGATGATCTACGAATTACGATTTACAACACCTACCAACAGCCATGTGATCTCCTGGGAAAGGCAAAATAAAAATCCCATGGCCAAGGGAGAAAACAAATCTGGAAAATTCCTCTCCGACCCAGGTATAATGTTTTTTTCCCCACAAGATAAATAGATATGGAAAAGTATGCAACTAATCCTAGCTCATCCATACAACAACAAAAACAAAAACAAAAAAAATCACAGAATCCAACTGTTTAAATAGTTGCAAGGTTTTGGCTTCCACTACGGAGAAGACTATTCCATACATTGATCACTATATGCAGAACCTCCTGAGATCAGTCTTAAATTTGTCGTTTAGTAGTTTCAACTTTGTCCTATGGTCACAGTTTAGCTTGAAGTCGTGTTTCAGATTTGCTTTTTCTTTACTATTCAATGAAAGGACTGGCATGTGTGTTTTATCACAGCCTCAGGACTTCCCAAAGCACTTTACAACCAACTAAAAACAAACAGTTACTGTTATGTAGACAAAATGCAGCAGCTAAATAGCAAATGAGATAAATGACCAGTTAATCTGGTTTTTGGTGGTGATGGTTGAGGGATGGCCAGGATACCAGGAGAACCCCTGCTCTTGTTCGAATAGCACCATGGAATCTTTTATATCAATCTGAGCAAGCAGATGGTAGGAAGTTCGGTTTCCATGCTGTGCATTTCAACACCACTCCTTCCTGTTTTCACACATGCAAGCACACGCACACTTCCAATGCAGCCACACAAGTATCCTCTCGGGGGTTCTCATATCTTCTTCCTGTCTTTTTTTTTAATATAAAGTTGTTTGGTAGTTGGAGCTATAGCCATGCTTTTTCCACATTTCTCTTTCATCTGACCATCCTTTTAACATGTTTCTACACAGACTCAGCAAAGCCCTTCACCTCCATGCAGGATTTGTGGAAGTAATCTCTCATTTTGTTAATCCGTTTGGGGTAATGATTGTCTCGTGTACGCTGCATAATAAAGCTAACTCTTTATCCCTCATACTCAACATTATGCTTTTTAAAATGTTCGATTTGTCCGCTATGAAAGCATTGAACCATCTCCCCCAATCATCTTGCTTTACCCACTTTATACAGGCCTGTAAGAGTATTTAAGGCTTGCATTAAATTGCTCATCTTCAAGACAAAACAGCACCATACTGAGCCACCAGAAATGTTGGGGCAGAAATAATCAATATCCTCAATTCTCAAATGTATTCAAAGAGGCATCGAGAGGGGCCTATCTGTCTTCCCCTTTAGTTAGAAAAAATCTAAATTAAATAATTGTATTGAGGGACACAAAGGGAAATAACGGCTACCCAATAATTCAAAAAAAGTACAGCCACGAGCACCGTACCTGAAATCATTGGCACCAGTGAATCCAATTGCTACATGAGTTTTTGGTAGCTGAAGTTGCTAGAAGTAACTGAAGACCTACTGATTATTTTTCACGCTGTTAATTGGTGTTATATATTCCTAACTGCAATGGAGGATACTTTAGTTCGAGTCTGGGGCTGGAAGCACGGAGTATTAGAGTCACCATTTACAAATCCGTGGGTCTGAAACTACATTTAGATCAAGCTATGGGAAACAGTTCAACTCTAATTCTACTTTCACATCAGCATGCATCAAAATTAATTTCTCAACATTTTAATTGATTGAGATATATATAAACCCAAAAGTTTTAAATCATTTTAATCCACATTGATTTCCAACTTAAAGTATAACATTTGTTTATTTATGTGGCAGATACAAGATGCAATGCAATTTACAAATTTCCCTAACCCTAAAGGCTAGAGCTGCGATCAACTATACTTTACAGACTGACACATGCAAGCCAAGTAGTCTTGCATCAGTCAGCAGCAAGCATTTAAGTGGACAAGTGAGACTATGTCTCCTGAATTCAGAACAAATTCATCAAACACAAGGTTCAAACCATATCACAACCTGTATATTTAATTGAATTGCTGCAAAATTGAAGCCTGTTATTTCAATCTCAAACTTCATAAAACTATGGAATACTGACTTTTAGATAAATGAAAGCAAATTGGACCCACATTTCTAGGAGATGCAGACCTAGCAGTCAAAAACATAAAGATGATACAATGGAAGATGATACAGGTTGAATCTGCCACAGCACTGTGGTCCCAATTTCAGCCAAGGTGCTGTGAGAAGCCAATGTGCGGAGGTCAGGAGTTATCCCAATTTTGTACGGGGCATTAGTGTAAATTTAAAAATTCCAAATCTCATCTCCATACCATTCCTGTATGCCCCCTGCCAGCTGGCTCAGATTTCCATCAGCAGAGGCCTGGGAGCAGGTCACCTGCAGGTGGCAGAGAGAAAAGAAACTCTTCAGAAGATACTTTGTGTGTGTATGTTGCCCAAATAAAAAGCACAAACATAGAAACATGGGGGAAAAGATGTAACCACAACAGGAAAAAAGTGGAGTAAAAATCTTTCAAGAAGATTTGTATTAAGAATCCAAGATCCATACAAGAATCTGAAATACTTGACTCCTTACCAGTATAAGTCACAGCAGTTGAGCTGTAAGTACCACTTTGAGTATAGGACGGAACCACGGTGGCAGCTGCTGCAGCAGCTGGTTGCACAGTTGTGGACACTGGGTAAACAGTAAAGGTAGTCGTTGGGTTTGGTGTAGCTGGCTTTATCGCCGTCACTTGTCGAGTCTGTTGAGCTGGTGTGTATTGCGTCGCAGCTTGACTATATCCTGCCTTGGCAGCTGGAACAAAATCATTTAGTAATTTTGAGAATAGATTTAAAAGAATGCTAACAGGAGGGGACGTGTCATTATTCCCTCAAAACTTGTAAGTATGATGTCTTAAATACACAGATCCTAATTCTATTGCTCCATCTCAACCACAGTAACCAGTCACTCAATACACTTCAGAGGATACACGGCTTAAAAATTCTGCAATAATAATCTATCTTTAATTCATATTTTTACCTCTTTAGTCTTATCATGGATTAGCAATTGGGGCAGTCCTGAAGTCTGCTCTCCTAGCTGAAAGTATCAGATGAGTGAGTCACCCAAACAGAACAGCAAAATGAGCCTTAGGAATCAGCAAGTGTGGTTCACTCAACAACTTCCTTATGTTAAATGGCAACTCTCATTTTAGGGGTGGGTGGGAGTAAGTGGGAGAAAGAAAAAAAAAAAGGCCCATACAGGAATCATATTCAATTATGAAACTCCCCTTTCTACAATGTCTTACTCAATCCACATAGAATGGGAAACACATTGGCATGTTCAAAACTACAAGGAAAGAGCACTTAAAAGGCGTACCGTGGTAACAAGAATACCATTCTAATCCAGACAGATAAATATTTGCTTTATCAAACAGCTCATCAACTGTGTGCTTTTCTTTTATAAAAGTAGTTCAGTAGTCTAATCAACATTTCTGTTCTCACTCTTGAGAACATACTTAGTCATTTAGATGCAATACCAATACATAGAATACATAGACAGGCCCAACACTCAATGTATTGATATTTGTGGGTTACAGATCACACCATAATTTACTTTGATTACTATTTTCTTAACAGTGTTAGACTCACCAGCTTGATAGTAGGCTTCTGCGACAGTGGGTTGCGGCTGAGCTGCAGCAGCAGGCTGTTGATAGTACTGTTTGCTGTCATAGGCTATAGCTGGCGCTGTGGAACGCACATATGTGTAGGTGTCCTAAATTGAAAAGATTCAATTGAAACTGCTGGATAGGTTGCCAAGTCATTGTTCGGATTTCTTTTATAAATGTCTTTAAAATAAATTTAGGTCTATTACTTTTAATGTGGGTGATGTGCCCTAGATCAAGATCCATATTACTGGTCAATTTTGAACACAATACAGAACACAATACACAGTATCAATTTATCGGTTCAAAAAAGACATCAAGCTTAACAAAAGGCATACACAACTGACATTCATTAAAACTCCGCTCAAATCTTAGTTACAAAATGACTTGACAAATCATCTGCATGGTATACTGATCACTACTGTTCATAATAAGAACTGAATGGATACTAGATGGTAGTTTTGAACCTGGTACATCAAACAGTTATAACCCAGAAAGCAAATATAATTCCATGAATGAAGAGATTAAACAAAAATTAAAATACTAGGAGCTTTAAAATCATTAAAAATTATTGCATGGAGTAACCATGTCAGTGCCAGCTCTACATCTGTCACTATCTACTTCTGCTGCTCTTTCCTCATATCCTTTTATATTTTCCCTTTTGAAATATTTAGCCAATTCTCTTAAAATGCTAAAGTCTTGGTCTCAAAGCCACTTATGCTAAACCATTTCTTGTTCTAATACTCTGTGCAAAATTTTCTTTTCAGCTCCTCATTCATTCTTCTGATAAATTTATATCCTCTTGTTAACATTTCTTCAACTAATGGTAATTTATTTACCCCTTGAAAATCTTTAAATTTTTAAACCTCTATTAGATTCCCCCTTAACCTTCTCTGTCCCACCCTTGATAATGATGATGTTTTTGTATCCTTGTGGTGGAACATTTGGTACATAATTTGGCAGACTCAAAATGCAACACATCAACACAAAGAGTTTGAATTTACACAAACCCACAAGGTATTTCATTACATGAAAAATTATACAAAACACGTAGTGACTACCGCTCATCACTGCTTCTCCAACTTGGTATTGCTGTGTTTGTTTCCTGGGCGGGGGTAGAATAAAGAGGAGAAAGAGGAAGGTATCTCTGGCAGAAACAGAATTACTGTTCTGAACAATGATCAACATGACATTAACAACAATTACTACTATTCGATATTTAAGTCGTACCTGATAATTTTGCGAAGTGACTGGTGGAGGTGGTGGAGGGGCTTCTTGTTGCCGCTGTGTGTATCCATAGTCTGCTGCAGTATGTGCTGTTTGGTACCCTCCATAGGCTGCTGTGGCGGCAGCTGCTGCTGCTGCTGCAGCAGCAGCAGGAACAGGTCTGGCTGCTGTAGCAGCAGCTGCTGGAGCATAGGCTGCTGTCACAGCATGAGCAGCTACTGGGGCCTGATGGACTGTGTAGCTGCCAGCTGTGGTTGGATGGGAGTATGCAATGCCAGTGGCCGGCTGTTGGCTAGTCAAAAATACAAAAAAATTTTTAATATTTAGAAAATTCAAAAACTTTCAAATAGCAGTGATGCCACAAGTTCATAACGTCATAATAGTTATTTTTAGAATTGCAAGAATTGATAGGGATTGTGATGTTTTAAGTGCAGAAAATTATTTTAATAGGTTTCATAAAACTTTAGTTTTAAATTTATTCTATTTAGTAGAAGTACTTTGCTCTAGTAGTTGCATTCTGTAAGTTTCTTTACTCCATTGCACTTTTAAACTTGACAACCTGCAACACTTGTTCCAGATCAGAATTGAAATTGGGCTTTCTTTAGGGGGTTGTAGGGGTTCATACCCTGATCAATATTCAATGATCCATGTACGGGAAAACGTATGGAGAAAGATGATGGAGGGAGACAGATCAATCGGTTACTACCCCATAGTTGAAGAGCCTTCTGACAATCATTATCGGAGCCAACAGATGGAGGATGGGTGATTGTGCAAAGTACTGGGGGACACCAATGCTCCCAATACTGTAGTCTCCATAAACCACTGCCATCAAGAGTGGCAGGGAGAAGAAAAAAGTACTTTTATGGGTAAATAGTTACACTTGCATGTTTGTTTCAGTTTTTCCATTTTAACATTGGGAGGGGCGAGGTGATGAGTGTCTGATGCACAAAAAATCCAGCATCATATTGTAGTTTATAAACCGAGCTGAGAAATCCATGCACGTATAATTTGTTTTGTCTGATATGGGCTGCACACACTCCTTCTAGGGCCACATCCCACTTATTCAAATCCAAAGAGCTGTGGCATAGATTGGCAGAGCCAAAGTTGAGGGATCCTATTGCAGGAGCAGAAATACCAGCAGAATTTAGCCAGCTAAAGCCAGGCAACCCACCAAAGATCGTTGATAAGCATCCACTGCTTGTTCAGTTAGGACCATCCTAGTGTTAGAAAATTAGCTTGTATGATTACCTGGAGCAGAGTGGGAAGAATTTCAGTGGATCTACGCACCAGCTTACATTAGTAAGCCAAGCTGGCTAGTCTAGCATGAGCAGAGCCTAAACTGCAGACCTACATGGCTCAGATTTCAGATTATCAAGTCAACCAGAGTGTTCACCCTGTTCTAAACTTCTATTGCTAGGCCAAAGTAACCCTGCTTACTTCCTTGCCACATACATGCCCCTCACCATCCCAGGAAGATGGACATTATTTCGTCAGACAATTGACAAGCAAGAGTTTGAACACCGACATGGCATAAAGAACGCATCAGGAGCTCTTCACAGCATTACGACGAGCAGCACAATTCAGCACAAAATGGGAGAACACACTGCCACCATCCCCCTGACCACAACATGGACCTGCACTAGACCTAATCCAACATTTTAGTGCAGAACCTCAGCAGTATTTGCTTGTTTCTCCTCAACCTAATCACCGAACCCTGAATGTATACGAGCCAATGTTTTCATACTAGACCTCCAGTTGACATCTTCCAGCAGCTGTTGTCCCAAGTCTCAGTTTCCTAATCAGCTGCACAAGAAACTGCTTTCAGCTTAGTGCACAAGGCAACACTCAAACATCAGCCACCTCTATGTTCTTGACATTAAAATCTAATGCCACATACCAGACTTGCACTTTGCTAACTGCTTAACTCAGATCTCATACAAGGGACTTTGACAAAGATGTGCCTACTGATGCCTGGCTTCCCTCCAGGGCACTCACTGATGAGGCCTCAATATACACAAGTCTCTGTATATTGGAGCCTGCCCTGAAATTATATCCTATTTTTGCCACATGCCTACCTCACAACTTGGTCCTGGATATCAAATGTGGACCAGAAAGCAGAAATGTGGATCAGGTCACCTATTGCATACCTAGGTAACCTGATCCACGAAGAGGAATTGTTTGGACATGAGCTACACACCACAAGCTTCGCCAGCTTTGGGATTTTCCCATCTTTGAAAAGACAGATCAAAGCACGGTGCCAAAGAAATTCAACCAGAATACATCAATATCCACCCCATACCGATGTGAACAACTAGACAAATGTCCTTGCATCATTATAAGTTATTTTTTTGAAGCAGAAAAGACCCATGTTTAAAGGAGTCCCTAACAGTTCGTGAGCTCCCAATTTCATTCAGATGCTAGAGTTTTGCCATTATGTCAAACATCATTGCTCAATTATCTAGAACAATTTTGAATCTTGAATACTTTAAGAAAGTTACATTTTTGGCTGGGTTTTTTTGGCCCCACTTGCTCAATGCAATGCAGCTTCTGTATTTTAGATTATTAATGTCTTCACTGGCCCCGATATCTAGATATTTTTTTGAGAGTGGAGAGCAAGTCTAGGATAAAGTGAAAACCTTGCGGAAAATTGTTATAGCCACGGGATCTATTACAATATCAGATCTAGTTTGGACTTAACTTCTTTCAACAGATGATAAATATGTAACTGTAATTAGATACTTACAGTAGATACTAAACTAGCAACTTTGAAAGTAACTAATGCAATTGCTATGCTACAGTATTATTTTGCAGTTAAACCTTAGATATTCTTTTCTTGTACTTCCAGGGAGCTACCCGGCTAGATCCATCTCTGAAGATTCAAAAGCAGCCTATATGAATATCCCAAAACAGTAGATACGATATCGGTTTCAATCACCAACTGGCTAACTTAAATGGCCTACTTATTTCATGATAATTTTTTTTTAATGACACTACAGAAAACCTACTTGCATTTAGTTTTAAAACTAACCGGCATCAACAGTCACTTAAAGCAAAGTCTACGGGAATATTCCTTAATCAAACCACTGTTCTATTCAATATCGATGAATGATAAACTCACCATTATCTTATAGCTGATGTACTGTTGCATTGCTAATGGCTAGATAGTGTTTATGACAGGTGTGTAAGTAATATAAGGTGCAATATTGCGACATGGTTTGCTTTGCTTTGATCCTTTTGAGATGATAAGTCTAATTAGTGGCAAGTCTTAATTCCTTCATCACTTAGTTGTTCGGAAAGTGAACTGTAGAGATTGGAAAAAGCTTTTAAGTTTCATGCTGCAGGTCAGAAGCATCCAGCAATACGTGATTGTCTTTATAAAAGAAAGACAGACAGTCAGGTTAGTCAGAGGCTAGATATTCCAATCAATATGGTATCAGCAGTGATCAACTTCCTTTAGTTTCCAATATTTGTTTTGAAGGGCAGCTATTTGCATAAAAATAGACAAGACACATGACTGATGCATATCAAAACACATTTTATTATTTTTTTATTACTGATGTAAACCCACAAATTGGATCTCTTTCTCCATTAGGTCACATCTTCACAAAACAATCAGGGTCTCCCTCAGTCCTCCCTCATGCCAACTAGCCCCTCACCCAAGTCTGCCACCCACTCTAAATCTAGGAACCCCATGTTTCTCATGCATCGCTTCCCTGCCTTCTCAAAGCTCATTTTGCCTACGAGAGCCATTTCTTGTTCCCTCAATCCTCTCAAGTGCCCTTTCTTGCCCCCAAGCTATCTGGCATCACCAATGGGTTTCTTTCCTCAAGCACCATGTCCCTCCCCTTTAAAACTGCAATCACCTGCCTCAAAAAATTCTCCTTCAACCCATCCACCCTCTCCAAATATTGTTCCATCTCTAACATTCCTTTCCAACCCAACATCGTGACTGCCTTTACCAAAATGTGTGTGGGGGTGGATGTGTGGGTTTTGTGTCGTGCTTTCTGACATTACCCCTGAACAGCCTAGCTCTAATTTTAAGGTCATGCCCCCTTGTACTGGAGTTCCTCTCCTATTAAGTCCTTTCATCATCTTAAACACGTCAATTATCTACGGACCTAGAAATCTATCCAGCAGCAGCTTACTTTCTACATTCATGGGACTATATTTTACTTTTCATTAATGGAGATCTACGATGTGATGCAGACAATAATAGAAATGGAGACTCTGCTTTGGGTAGAGAGAGAAGAAAGCAGGTCTCTGATGGCCAAAACTACAAGAGTGCAAAATTCTTCATCTGAATGTTCATGATCCTCAAATATTTGAGGGGGAAATGAAAAACTCCCAAGTCTACACTGGCAAAAAACATGGACTACCCAGATTCAATTTGCATGGATCCACAAGAACAAACATAATTCTTGGTAGGAATCCAGGAGCACCCATGTTAAAAATATGAAGAAACGGAGTTTAGATGAACAAACAACAGATTGTGAATCTCAGGTTCGTTTAAAAAAAAAAGCCTGGTGCGAGTAGGAAGAAAGTAAAGGAAGATAATGCTCAGAAAATGTTTGCTACAGTGCATAGTGAATTGTCAATAATCAAAATGAATAATGCTAGACACTGATTGAAATGGAGTGTTCCAATGCCCACATGATGCTACTTAATATTCAACAACATTTTTGCAGATAGAAGATTTAAAAATCAAAAGGAATCTATAGCTAACATTTAAACGAAACATACTTTAAATGCTGTAGAGGAAGATTAGCAATCAAAAGGAATTGTTGTTAAATACTGAAATATCCTTTAGAATATTCAACAATGAACAGGAAGAATCCATTACAGCGTCACTTTCTATTTTGTATGTGATACAGTGCTACTAGCCAAAATAAATTGAATTGGCTAGTTGGAGTGTTGCTGTTACCACAGTTACAATTTAATGTAGCAAACTTGTTCCCCTCGCTCCAGCAACATCATGCAGGGCTAGTGATCTAGTTTGCCGACACGTACCTGCCTAGTAGGTTACACTATAAAACCTGATTAAAGAAACGTTTTTACAATTCTGCCATTAACAAGCTTCTAACGAGAATTAAAGAAGTGGTGGAGGAGAGGTTAATTAAGTACCTCGCTCCATCCCCCAATACAAGTAATGTTAATTTAAAAATCTGTTACCTCTTGATGTACCATTATTACTAATTTCCCTATCCATGATCTTCCACCAACTCAGCTGCCCCTCTGCAAGGAATCGCTCCGATTTCAGGTATCCAGATAGTAGCTAAATCTCTAAGGAACTCCATAAGAAGCTTTTATATTATTAGTGTTGCCAACTCTTAAAATATGGGCTCTTTACAGCTGGTGTAACTGTTTAAAATAAAAGTGCCGACCTTTGGAAATATGGCAGCACTGGCATCCTAATTTTGCTCAATCAACCCATCTCTCAACAGGTTCTTGGAGTTCCCAAAATTGGCCACTAAACATGCCAAGTCAGATTCAGCATTACAGATGTCGAGACACAGATGTTAGCCGTGGTAGCACTCCCACCTCGGAGTCAGAAGGTTATGGGTTCAAGTCCTACTCTATAAACTTAAGCACAAAATCTAGACTGACATTCCAGTGCAGTACGGAGGGAGTGCTGAACTGTCAGAAAGTGCTATCTTTCAGATGAGACATTAAACCGAGGTGCTGTTTGCCCTCTCAGGTGGTAAAAATCTCATGGCACTATTTCGAAGCGGATTACAGGAATTCTCACCAGTGTCCTGGCTAATATTTATCCCTCAGCCAACATCACAAACAGGTTATCAGATATCACTTTGCTGTTTGCTCGACCTTGCTGTACGCAAACTGGCTGTCATGCTTCCTAAATTACAACAGCGACTACACCTCAAAAGTACTTAATTGGCTTTAAAGCACTTTGAGACACCCTTAAGTCATAGAAACATAGAAAATAGGTGCAGGAGTAGGCCATTCGGCCCTTCGAGCCTGCACCGCCATTCAATGAGTTCATGGCTGAACACTCAACTTCAGTACCCAATTCCTGCTTTCTCGCCATACCCCTTGATCCCCATAATAGTAAGGACTACATCTAACTCCTTTTTGAATATATTTAGTGAATTGACCTCAACAACTTTCTGTGGTAGAGAATTCCACAGGTTCACCACTCTCTGGGTGAAGATGTTTCTCCTCATCTCGGTCCTAAATGGCTTACCCCTTATCCTTAGACTGTGACCCCTGGTCTGGACTTCCTCAACATTGGGAACATTCTTCTGCATCTAACCTGTCTAAACCCGTCAGAATTTTAAACGTTTCTATGAGATCCCCTCTCATTCTTCTGAACTCCAGTGAATATAAGCCCAGTTGATCCAGTCTTTCTTGATAGGTCAGTCCCGCCATCCCGGGAATCAGTCTGGTGAATTCGCTGCACTCCCTCAATAGCAAGAATGTCCTTCCTCAAGTTAGGAGACCAAAACTGTACACAATACTCCAGGTGTGGCCTCACCAAGGCCCTGTACAACTGTAGCAACACCTCCCTGTCCCTGTACTCAAATTCCCTCGCTCTGAAGGCCAACATGCCATTTGCTTTCTTAACCGCCTGCTGTACCTGCATGCCAACCTTCAATGACTGATGTACCATGACACCCAGGTCTCGCTGCACCTCCCCTTTTCCTAATCTGTCACCATTCAGATAATAGTCGGGCTCTCTGTTTTTACCACCAAAGTGGATAACCTCACATTTATCCACATTATACTTCATCTGCCATGCATTTGCCCACTCACCTAACCTATCCAAGTCACTCTGCAACCTCATAGCATCCTCCTCGCAGCTCACAGTGCCACCCAACTTAGTGTCATCCGCAAATTTGGAGATACTACACTTAATCTCCTCATCTAAATCATTAATGTACAATGTAAACAGTTGGGGCCCCAGCACAGAACCTTGCGGTACCCCACTAGTCACTGCCTGCCATTCTGAAAAGAACCCATTTACTTCTACTCTTTGCTTCCTTTCTGCCAACCAGTTCTCAATCCACGTCAGCACACTACCCCCAATCCCATGTGCTTTAACTTTGCACATTAATCTCTTGTGTGGGACCTTGTCGAAAGCTTTCTGAAAGTCCAAATACACCACATCAACTGGTTCTCCCTTGTCCAGTCTATTGGAAACATCCTCAAAAAATTCCAGAAGATTTGTCAAACATGCTTTCCCTTTCACAAATCCATGCTGACTTGTACCTATTATGTCACCACTTTCCAAATGCGCTGTTATGACATCCTTAATAATTGATTCCATCATTTTGCCCACTACCGATGTCAGACTACAATTCCGTTTTCTCTCTCCTTCCTTTTTTAAAAAGTGGGGTTACATTGTGATGTCAACGTGCGCACCGTGTGATGTCATGAAAGTCAAGTTGTTTCTATCTATCATTGACCACTGCACTTGCATTAAACAGTGACACAGCCACTCATACATGCACGGATTTATTGGATTTTTGATGCAGGAGTGTCTCTACATGGAAACTGGTTCTGATTGTATACAACGCAGGACAGTGGCATACTTGAGTTGCTTTGCTGTGACCTGGAATAAAAGGTCAATATCCAAGCCAGTGTGTCAAGTGAGACCCTTTTCAAGTTTAGTAGCACCTGAATACACAAAAGAACCAGCCCAAGTGCAGCAACAGCAGGATACAAAGCAGAACCAGTCCAAATGTAGCAGCAGCTAGATACGCAGTAGAATCAGCCCAAATGTCAATATAAATTGTGTTCATGTTTCCCACATGACACTTGCATCCTGAAAAATCAGCAGCCCATCTCCCTGTAGAGACAGAACCAAAATGACAAGTTTTCAGAGAAAACAAGTTAGAATAAAGAGTGCCCAAGATTTTCACATGATTTAACAATGAGTGGAAAACAGGCTGGTCAAGAACACTCCTTCAACACCTTATTTAAAAGCAACATGAGCAGTAATCAGCTTATAAAAACGTTGCACGAAATTACGCAGTCCAAAAATAAGAAAGCATGTATTCAATGGTAAACGAAAAAGTGTTTCTTAAAGCTACAGTATATTTTGTTGAATGCTTCTATGCATTTTTGAAACATGAATTTTGAATTTGGCTAAAGTTAACTTCTGGCGTAAACCCGAAGCAGGAATTTATATAAAGTTCTTATAATGCAACATTTTAAATTGAACAGTGGAAGGAGGAAACCAAGTTATATTTTCAATTTGAGTGCATAAAACACATATGTAATTCACTGATTTGCAAAAGGTTTGATGAATGCTGCTCAATTTAATGCATCACTTATATTCAAACTCACAAATGGGTCTTACCATGCCAGTTTGAAAATAATCCAGAAAACAGCTATGCAGAGAATTTAGTGTTCCAATGAGGTGGCAAAATGCTAAGATGCAGGTTCGTATCCATTATTCCATTTAAAGAGATGGGGAGAGGAAGGGGAGGGAAGGCAGGGAAAAGAATACCGGAAGCCACTTTTGTGCATGTAACACCTTATTACAGACCAACATTGGCAAAAACCTGAAGCCAGGGTCCCTGTCAGTCCTTCAACCAGACAGTGCATGCCATGGAAAGATTCGAGAGATAAAATTGATTTTTTTTTCAAAAAGCCAAAAATCGCTAGTTATAAAAACAAAAATTACTTGCAAGTGACCTTATTCCATCCAGATGCAAGAGCATAACGGGCAGTCTGGGCATGTCTAATTTCATAAGGAATCTAGTATTTTAAGTGAGGTTGGCATTTTAAGTTTGAAATCTATTGAGTTAACAAGAAAACCTTCATGTACATACAGTGCAAGTTTTACTACATATTATAGTGGTTACAAATCAGCTAGTGAAAGGTAAAACTACCACCTTCCAAGTAACAGCATGTGTTCTGTATAAAGGATTGTATAGAGAAAATATAAACATTTTTACACTTGGCAGAAGTTGAGAAAAGAAAACACTAGAATTAGGAATTACCTGTACTTAGAAACTACCTTGAATAAAATTACTGAAACGAATAATTTGAGCTCATGACAAAAAAAATTAATTTGTCTACACCGCTTTATGAATTGACTTAAAACCAATACCTAAAGGCCGAATGTATTAAAATGATTAAGGCCTTCATTTAAGAATTAATAGTTAAAAATTCGAGTCCGCATGCAACAGAGAAAAAAGGGCAATGGTCATGTATTAGATGGAATATATTTGGATTTTCAAAAGGCCTTCGATAAGGTAGACTCTTGACTAAGGTCAGAGCCTATGGAGTCATAGGACAGCAAGGATTCCAAACTGGCTACAAAACAGGGAGTAGGGGTTAAGGGTTGCTACTCAGACTGGCAAAAGGTGGGAAGTTGTGTTCCACAGGGGTCACTGTTCACAATTTACATGAATAAGATTTGGATTCAGGAATCACAAGTACAGTTTAAAAACTTGTGGATGACACCAATGTGAGGTGTAGTTAATATAAAAAGGAAGAATGCGACAAAATACAGGAAGACATTAGTAAACTTGCAGAATGGTCGTGCAATTCGCAAATGAATTTCAATATAGTTAATTGTGAAGTGGTGCATTTTGGTAGGAGAATAAGGAGGCCACATACTGCTTGGATAATAAGAGTCTGAATGGGGTAGAGGAGTAAAGGGATCTAGGGGTACAGACACACAAATCACTAAAAGTAGTAACACAGGTTAATAAGGTAATAAAAAAGCAAACCAAGCACTGGGGTTCATTTCCAGAGGGAAAGAATTAAAAAGCAGTGAAGTTATGCTAAATTTGTATAGAACTTTGGTTCGACCACATTGAGTACTGTGCACAGTTCCTGTCTCCATGTTATAAAAAAAAGATAGAGCCATTGGAGAAGGTGCAAAAAAGATTCACATGGTTGACACCAGAACCGAGAGGATATATTCATCAGGAAAGGCTGAATACGCTGGAGCTCTTCTGTAGAAGAGAAGGCCGAGGGGTGACCAGAGATCTTAAGATAATGAAAGGTTGATAGGGTAGATAGAGAAATGTTTCCACGTGTGAGTGTTTAAAACTAGTGGACATAAATATAAGATAGTCACTAACAAATCCAATAGGCAATTCAGGATAAACTTCTGTACCCAAAGAGTGGTAAGAAGGTGGAACAGGGAGCAGTTGAGGCAAAAAGCATAGATGTATTTAAGGGGAAGCTAGATAAACTTTGAAGGAGAAAGGAATAGAAGATATGCTAATAGGGTTAGATGAAGTAGGGAGAGAGGAGGCGGCTCATGTGGAGCACAAACACCGGCATAGACCAGTTGCGCCAAATGGCCCGCTTACGTGCTGTACACGCGATGTAACTTGATGCACGGTTATAAATATTTTGTTTCCTTAATACAACTGTTGGAAATGCTATTCATTTCAACTGTCAACCAAGAAAGATTTCAACTATGAAACAGGTTTTAAATAGCAAAAATGTCCTGTCCAACCAGCAGGACAGACCCACCCAAGGTGGCGGCACAGTGGTATACAGTCGGGAGGGACTGGCCCTGGGAGTCCTCGACATTGACTCTGGGCCACATGAAGTTTCATGGCTTCAGATCAAGCATGGTCAAGGAAACCTGCTGATTACCACCTACCGCCTTCCCTCAGCTGATGAATCAGTATTCCTCCATGTTGGACACCACTTGGAAGAAGCACTGAGGGTAGCAAGGGCACAGAATGTACACTGGCTGAGGGACTTCAATGTCCATCACCAAGAGTGGCTCAGTAGCACCACTTCTGCCAGAGTCCTGGAGGACTCCACCACAATTCGAGTCCCTCCTTCATCTTTGAGCGGTCCTACCTCTCTGATTATTCTTTATTAAAAAGCCAGAGATATTTTCTTCTGTATGATCCACTAGCCTTTTTACAGATTCTTATGGCCCTTCTAATCTCCATTTCACCTCTCCACTACATTTTCTATACTCATGATTATCTTTAGTTCGCCCAAGTTTCATGCCTCCCTACATTTTAAGTTTAATTTTAATCTATTTATCCATCATACACTCTCCACAGGCCACCATTGTGGAGCAATGAAAATCAATGATGCACAAGTGGCCAGAACTGGAAGAATTCAGAAATTTGAGGGTTATAAAGCTAGAGAAGGTTACAGGGAGGGTTGAAGCCATGGAGAGATTTAAAAAATAAGACTGAGAATTTAAAAATCGAGGCACTGCCAGACCAGGAGCCAAGTCGGTCAGCAAGCGCACAGGTGATGAACGAGCAGGACTTGGTGCGAGTTAGGATATGGGCAGCAGAGCTTTGGATGAGCTCAAGTTCACAGAGGGTGCAAGGTGGGAAGCAGGTCATGACAACATTGGAATAGTTGAGTCTATTTTAGGCTTCAGAGTGTAATGTGTGATAATATTCTTAGGATGTGTAAAATCATGGGCAGAGAATGTGTACAAATTATACAATGTTTAAATTTATTAAATACTATTCAATGTGTTTTTTTTTTAAAACAAACAGGTTACATGCATAAGTCTTATTCAACAAACTCAATTCAACAGCGATCAGATCGGCTTTTGATTATCGATGCACTAATTTTATAAACCGTCAGGAGCTCCATCTGACCTATCATGGCACTTGCAACATTCCATTCTCTGGCCCGGTCAAGGAGCTATTCTCATCAATCCCAAGAAAAATAGGCATCATTTAATCGGTATTGCCCTTCCAAGCGAAAGATAGACTGCTGAAAGTACTTGTGCGGCCCAGTTACAATATCTACCTTTAGCTAATCTCTTTTCTGGAAGAGATGCGCAATGGCATATTTTTTTAATCAAAAAACTTTCTCCTCATTCTCAGAAGTTACTACAGGACTGTATGACCTTAAAATTAATTTGTTGTAATGTTAAGTCACCATGGATATCTTGGAAAACAAGATATCAGACAATGAATTTTGTTGGGATTAAAATGCAGGACTACCTTATGAACTGCTGGAGCAACAAAAAAAGTGATCACAACCTTCAACTGTCATAAGCAGTCCAGTAGTAAGGATACTGCACCACCCTATTTGGTCACTTCATTCAAATCAAGAGGTCTTGAGAAAACATTCAAATTTACAAATAATGTCAATCCACCCATTTGTAGCCATCCAAGTGATTGTCGAGGGATTTAACTGTCAAACCTCATTGACCAATGAAATGAAATTGCTAGGACCAATGATCTCTGGTAACATCTTCTCATTGATGCCTGCTAAGACTGTTCCTGTCAATGCAAGTTATTTTTGATCTCGCACATGGCAGCAGTCACTGACAGATCATGCTCACCAGATCACAATCTGGGACCTGGCCTGCACCCTTCTCTCCTCTAATCTGACTCTACCCTACTGGACAAAAGCCTTGCCCCCATTCTCCAGACAAAATATCAGCTACTTTACAAAACTGTTGGACATCCATTTTTTAAATCTGCATAATAAGATTACAACACTTTTCCAGAGGGAAAATACAATATAGGTATTTGGGATCAATACTTTCAACAAAAAAAAATAAAAATTGACTAGTTTGGTACTGTTTACCTTGGCTACAGTAACCACTGGTACAGGGTACATAAGAAATAGGGGCAGGAGTAGACCATTTGGCCCCTTAAGCCCGCTCCGCCATTTAATAAGATCGTTGCTGATCTGATCACGGACTGAGCTCCACTTCCCTGCCCGCTCCCCATAATCCTTTATATAAAAGTGCTACAATTTTGCTTTTGAGTTGTATAAACCAGGATGATTATTTGAGTGACAGAGAAGCATAGAAAATAGGTGGAGTAGGCCATTCAGCCCTTCGAGCCTGCACCACCATTCAATAAGATCATGACTGATCATTCCCTCAGTACCCCTTTCCTGCTTTCTCTCCACACCCTTTGATCCCTTTAGCCGTAAGGGACATATCTAACTCCCTCTTGAACATATCCAATGAACTGGCATCAACAACTTGCCGCGATAGGGAATTCCACAGGTTAACAACTCTTCGAGTGAAGAAGTTTCTCCTCATCTCAGTCCAAAATGGCCTACCCCTTATCCTTAGACTGTGTCCCCTGGTTCTGGATTTCCCCAACATCGGGAACATTCTTCCTGCATCTAACCTGTCCAGTCTTGTCAGAATCTTATGTGTTTCTATGAGATCCTCCCTCATCCTTCTAAACTCCAGTGTATAAAGGCCCAGTTGATCCAGTCTCTCATCTTATGTCAATCCAGCCATCCCGGGAATCAGTCTGGTGAACCTTCGCTGCACTCCCTCAATAGCAAGAACGTCCTTCCTCAGATTAGGAGACCAAAACTGAACACAATATTCCAGGTGAGGACTCACCAAGGCCCTCTACAACTGAAGTAAGATTTCCCTGCTCCTATACTCAAATCCCGTAGCTATGAAGGCCAACATATCATTTGCCTTCTTCACCACCTGCTGTACCTGCATGCCAACGTTCAATGACTGATGAATCATGACACCCAGGTCTCGTTGCACCTCCCCTTTTCCTAATCTTCCGCCATTCAGATAATATTCTGCCTTCGTGTTTTTGCCACCAAAGTGGATAACCTCACATTTATCCACATTTCCTGCATCTGCCATGCATTTGCTCACTCACCGAAACTGTCCAAGTCACCCTGCAGCCTCTTAGCATCCTCCTCACAGCTCACACCGCCACCCAGTTTAGTGTCATCTGCAAACTTGGAGATATTACACTCAATTCCTTCATCTAAATCATAATGTATATTGTCAAGAGCTGGGGTCCCAGCACTGAGCCCTGCGGCACCCCACTAGTCACTGCCTGCCATTCTGAAAAGGACCAGTTTATCCCGACTCTCTGCTTCCTGTCTGCCAACCAGTTCTCTATCCACGTCAGTACATTACCCCCAATACCATGAGCTTTGATTTTGCACACCAATCTCTTGTGTGGGACCTTGTCAAAAGCCTTTTGAAAGTCCAAATACACCACATCCACGAGTTCTCCCTTGTCCACTCTACTAGTTACATCCTCAAAAAATTCCAGAAGATTTGTCAAGCATGATTTCCCTTCCATAAATCCATGCGGACTTGGACCGATCCTGTCACTGCTTTCCAAATGCGCTGCGATTTCATTTTTAATAATTGATTCCAACATTTTCCCCGACTACTGATGTCAGGCTAACCGGTCTATAATTACCCGTTTTCTCTTTCCCTCCTTTTTTAAAAAGTGGTTTTACATTAGATCAGTTCCTATGGACTGGAGGGTAGCTAGAGTCGATAGACTGTTGGAAATTTATCACCAACGCGTCCACTATTTCTATGGCCACTTCCTTAAGTACTGTGAGATATAGTAGGCATTATTATATTATGTGGATGTGCATGTGGCTGGAGTTCTTCAACCATTTCTAAAAAGCATAAACTGGAATTGAAATAGCAATGCGCGAAACTTCCAACAGGAGGCAATAAAGATCAAATTTACAACATCTTGTATTTATATAGCGCCTTTAACGTAGTAAAACGTCGCAAGGCGCTTCACAAGAGTATTACAAAACAAAACATTTGACACCGAGCCACACAAGCAGAAATTGGGTATGATGACCAAAAGCTTGGTCAAAGATGTAGGTGTTAAGGAGTGTCTTAAAAAAAGGAGGAAAGGTAGAGGTTTAGGGAAGGAATTCCAGAGCTTAGGGCCTAGGCAACAGAAGGTACAGCGACCAATGGTTGAGCGATTATAATCAGGGATGCTCAAGAGGATAAAATTAGAGCACAAATATCATGGTGGGTTGTGGGGCTGCAGGAGATTACAGAGCTAGGGAGGGGTGAGGCCATGGAGGAATTTGAAAACAAGGATGCGAATTTTGAAATCGAGGCATTGCTTAATTGGGAGCCAATATAGATCAGCGAGCACAGGGGTGATGAGTGGGTGGGAAATGGAGAGTTGGAGCAAAGGCAGCCGAGTTTTGAATGACCTCAAGTTTACGTACGGTAGAATGTGGGAGGCCACCCAGGAGTGCATTGGAGTAGTCAAGTCTGGAGGCAACAAAGGCATGGATTAGGGGTCCAGCAACATACGAGCTGAGGCAAGGGTGGATATGGGCGATGTTACAGAGGTGGAAATAGGTCTTCTTAGTTATGCCAGGGATGTGTGATCGGAAGTTCATTTCAGGGTCAAATATGACACCAAGATTGCGAACAGGGTGGTTCATCCTCAAACAGATGTTAGGGAGAGGGATGGAGTCGGTGGCTAGGGAAAGGAGTTTGTGACGGGGACCGAAAACAATTGTTTCGGTCTTCCAAATATTTAATGAGAGAACATTTCTGCTCATCCAGAAATGGATGTCAACTTCAAGGACCGTGGAGGGTTCGAGAGAGGTGGTGGAGAGGTAGAGCTGGGAATTGTCAGCGTACATGTGGAAAGGGATGCTGTGTTTTCGGATAATGTCGCCAACAGACAGTATGTAGATGAGAAATAGGAGGAGGCCAAGGATAGATTCTTCGGACACCAAAGGTAACAATACGGGAGTGGAAAGAGAAACCATTGCAGGTGATTTTCTGGCTACGATTACAACAACTTGGATTTATATAGCGCCTTTCTTTAATGTAGTAAAACATCCCAATTAGATAGATAAGAATGGAACCAGGCAAGTGCAGTCCCGCCCAGCTGGACGACGCTGGAGAGGCATTGGAGGAAGATGGAGTGGTCAACCATGGCAAAGGCTGCAGACAAGTCAAGAAGCAAATGTGTGGGGGGGGGGGGGGGGGGGGGGGAAATAGTTTACCTTTGTCACAGTCACAAAGGATGTCATTTGTAACTTTAATGAAAGCCAATTTAGTACTGTGGCTGCGACAGAATCCAGATTGGAGGGATTCAAACATGAAATTATGGGAAAGATAGGCACGGATTTGGGAAACGACAACATATTCAAGGACTTTGGAGAGGAAAGGAAGGCTGGATATGGCAAGGACGGACGGGTCAAGGATTGCTTTTTTTAAATGAGAGGGGTGATGACGGCAGATTTGAGGGAGAGGGGGACAGCACCCGAAAGAGATCCGATAACAATATCAGCTAACAGGAAAGGAAGTTGGATGGTCAGCAGATTGGCAGGAATAGGGTCGAGGGAGCAAGAATTGGGTCTCATGGACAAAATAATCACGGTCAGGTCATGGAGGAGAGAATGGAGAAAGAGAGTTCAAGGCGAGGGCAGGGGAGAACCTTAGAGGAAGTTTGGCCCGGTGGGCTGGGGAAGGAAAAAAAGTGTCAGAGAGGCAGCTAAACGGATGGTCTCAATCTTCGAGACAAAGAAGTCCATGAGCTCCTCACACTTGTTGTCGGAGGTGAGGGTGGCCAAGACAGAGGAGAGGACTTTAAGAAGATGGTTAGCAGTAGAGAATAGAAGTCGGGGTTTATCATTGCATTTTAGAATGATTCTGGAATAAAGTAATTTTGGTAGACGAGAGCAGGTCCCAATAGTGCTTTATATGGCCCCGCCAGATCTGGCGGTGAATGGCTAAACCAGTTGTCTGCCATATCCATTCAAGTCTGCGTCCTATGGACTTAAGAGTGAAGGTGAGAGCCGCACCAAGGGGAATGGCCAGGGTGAGGGCAATTGTTTTAATAGGGACTAGAGCATCTAAAATGATGATGAGGGTGTGGTTGAGCAGAAATGGCATGGTGAATGAATCATAGAAATTTACAGCACAGAAGGAATCTATTCGGCCCATCATAACAACATAAGAATTAGGAACAGGAGTAGGCCATCTAGCCTGCTCCGCCATTCAACAAGATCATGGCTGATCTGGCCGTGGACTCAGCTCCACTTACCCGCCCGCTCCCCATAACCCTTAATTCCCTTATTGGTTAAAAATCTATCTATCTGTGACTTGAATACATTCAATGAGCTAGCCTCAACTGCTTCCTTGGGCAGAGAATTTCAGATTCTTAACCCTCTGGGAGAAGAAATTCCTTCTCAACTCGGTTTTAAA
Organism: Pristiophorus japonicus; assembly: GCF_044704955.1. Taxonomy (NCBI): domain Eukaryota; kingdom Metazoa; phylum Chordata; class Chondrichthyes; family Pristiophoridae; genus Pristiophorus; species Pristiophorus japonicus. The sequence continues at coordinate 86,211,880 of NC_091978.1, read as the reverse complement.
TTGGCTCCCCCGTATTTTGAGGCTGTGTCCCCTAGTTCTAGTCTCCCTGACCAGTGGAAACAACCTCTCTGCCTCTATCTTGTCTATCCCTTTCATTATTTTAAATGTTTCAAAAAGATCACCCCTCATCCTTCTGAACTCCAACGAGCAAAGACCCCCCAGTCTTCTCAATCTATCATCTCCGGAATCAGCCTAATGAATCGTCTCTGTACCCCCTCCAAAGCCAGTATATCCTTCCTTAAGTAAGGTGACCAAAACTGCACGCAGTACTCCAGGTGCGGCCTCACCAATACCCTATACAGTTGCAGAAGGACCTCCCTGCTTTTGTACTCCATCCCTCTCGCAATGAAGGCCAACATTCCATTCGCCTTCCGGATTACCTGCTGCACCTGCAAACTAACTTTTTGGGATTCATGCACAAGGACCCCCAGGTCCCTCTGCACCGCAGCATGTTGTAATTTCTCCCCATTCAAATAGTATTCCCTTTTTCTGTTTTTTTTCCCCCAAGGTGAATGACCTCACACTTTCCGACATTGTATTCCATCTGCCAAACCTTAGCCCATTCGCTTAACCTATCCAAATCTCTTTGCAGCCTCTCTGTGTCCTCTACACAACCCGCTTTCCCACTAATCTTTGTGTCATCTGCAAATTTTGTTACACTACACAATGTCCCCTCTTCCAGGTCATCTATGTATATTGTAAACAGTTGTGGTCCCAGCACCGATCCCTGTGGCACACCACTAACCACCGATTTCCAACCTGAAAAAGGACCCATTTATCCCGACTTTCCGCTTTCTGTTAGCCAGCCAATTCTCTATCCATGCTAATACATTTCCACTGACCCCACGTACCTTTATCTTCTGCAGTAACCTTTTGTGTGGCACCTTATCGAATGCCTTTTGAAAATCTAAATACACCACATCCATTGGTACACCTCTATCCACTATGCTCGTTATATCCTCAAAGAATTCCAGTAAATTAGTTAAACATGATTTCCTCTTCATGAATCCATGCTGCGTCTGCTTGATTGCACTATTCCTATCTAGATGTCCCGCTATTTCTTCCTGAATGATAGTTTCAAGCATTTTCCCCACTACAGATGTTAAACTAACCGGCCTATAGTTACCTGCCTTTTGTCTGCCCCCTTTTTTAAACAGAGGCGTTACATTAGCTGCTTTCCAATCCGCTGGTACCTCCCCAGAGTCCAGAGAATTTTGGTAGATTATAACGAATGCATCTGCTATAACTTCTGCCATCTCTTTTAATACCCTGGGATGCATGTCATCAGGACCAGGGGACTGGTCTACGTTGAGTCCCATTAGCCTGTCCAGCACTACCCCACTAGTGATCGTGATTATCTCAAGGTCCTCTCTTCCCACATTCCCGTGACCAGCAATTTTTGGCATGTTTTGTGTGTCTTCCACTGTGAAGACCGAAGCAAAATAATTGTTTTAAGGTCTCAGCCATTTCCACATTTCCCATTATTAAATCCCCCTTCTCATCTTCTAAGGGACCAACATTTACTTTAGTCACTCTTTTCCGTTTTATATATCGGTAAAAGCTTTTACTATCTGTTTTTATGTTTTGCGCAAGTTTACCTTTGTAATCTATCTTTCCTTTCTTTATTGCTTTCTTAGTCATTCTTTGCTGTCGTTTAAAATGTTCCCAATCTTCTAGTTTCCCACTAACCTTGGCCACCTTATACGCATTGGTTTTTAATTTGATACTCTCCTTAATTTCCTTGGTTATCCACGGCTGGTTATCCCTTCTCTTACCGCGCTTCTTTTTCATTGGAATATATTTTTGTTGAGCACTATGAAAGAGCTCCTTAAAAGTCCTCCACTGTTCCTCAATTGTGCCACCGTTTAGTCTGTGTTTCCAGTCTACTTTAGCCAACTCTGCCCTCATCCCACTGTAGTCCCCTTTGTTTAAGCATAGTACGCTCGTTTGAGACACTACTTCCTCACTCTCAATCTGTATTACAAATTCAACCATACTGTGATCACTCATTCCTAGATCGTTTATTATTCCTGTCTCATTACACAGGACCAGATCTAAGATAGCTTGCTCCCTTGTAGGTTCTATAACATACCGTTCTAAGAAACAATCCCATATGTATTCTATGAATTCCTCCTCCAGGCTACCCCATGCGATTTGATTTGACCAATCGATATGTAGGTTAAAATCCCCCATGATTACTGCCGTTCCTTTTTCACATGCCTCCATTATTCCCTTGATTATTGCCTGCCCTACCGTGAAGTTATTATTTGGGGGCCTATAAACTACGCCCACCAGTGACTTTTTCCCCTTACTAGCTCTAATCTCCACCCACAATGATTCAACATTTTGTTCATTAGAGCCAATATCGTCTCTCACAACTGCCCTGATATCATCCTTTATTAACAGAGCTACCCCACCTCCTTTCCCTTCTTGTCTATCTTTCTGAATCGTCAGATACCCGTGTGTTTAATTCCCAGTCTTGGCCACCCTGCAACCACGTTTCTGTAATGGCCACCAAATCATACCCATGTCCATGCCAGCTGACGAAGGGCTTTCTAGGCTAATACCACTTTCCAGTTCTTGTGTGTTACGGCACTTCGCGTGCATATCCAAGAGTTCCAGATCCCCACCACCCTCAGTGAAGAAATTTCTCCTCAAATCCTCTCTGAACCTCCTTCCTTTAAATCCTTTACTTTAAGGGACTCCGGGACCGGCGCTGAACCGGTTGAAGAGGCTCCGGGGCCGGCATCAAACTAGCCGAAGGGACTCCGGGGCCGGCGCTGAAGCGCTCAAATTGATTTAATTTTTAAACTTTTAAATCAACTTTTAAACCTCTTAAACAATTCGGGAAAACTTTTAAATTTTTAATCAACTTGGAGAACTTTTAATCAACTCTTAATAAGAAGAACATAAGAAATAAGAACAGGAGTAGGCCATACAGCCCCTCGAGCCTGCTCTGCCATTTAGTAAGATCATGCTGATCTGATCATGGACTCAGCTCCACTTCCCCGCCCGCTCCCCATAACCCCTTATCGCTCAAGAAACTGTTTATTTCTGTTTTAAATTTATTCAATGTCCCAGCTTCCACAGATCTCTGAGGCAGCGAATTCCACAGATCCCAATCTTCTGAGAAAAGACATTTCTCCTCAGCTGTTTTAAATGGGCAGTCTCCTTATTCTAAGATCATGCCTCTCGTTCTAGTCTTCCCCATCAATGGAAACATCCTCTCTACATCCACCTCATCAAGCCCCCTCAATCTTAATCTTTTCGATAAGATCACCTCTCATTAGGTAGCAATACGTCCCAGTTTTTATACTCCAGCCCATTTGCAATAAAGGCCAAGATACCATTGAGCTTCCTGATCACTTGCTGTATCTGCATACTATCCTTTTGTGTTTCATGCACAAGTACCCCCAGGTCCCGCTATACTGCGGCACTTTGCAATCTTTCTCCATTTAAATAATAACTTGCTCTTTGATTTTTTTTCTGCCAAAGTGCATGACCTCACACTTTCCAACATTATACTCCATGTGTCAAATTTTTGCCCACTCACTTAGCCTGTCTATGTCCTCCTGCAGCCTCTTTATGTCCTCCTCACACAATGCTTTTCCTCCCATATTTGTATAGTCAGCAAACTTGGCTACGTTACACTCGGTCCCTTCTTCCAAGTAGTTTATATAGATTGTAAATAGTTGGGGTCCCAGCAGTGATCCCTGCGGCACCCCACTAGTTACTGGTTGCCAACCAGAGAATGAACCATTTATCCCGACTCTGTTTTCTGTCAGTTAGCCAATCCTCTATCCATGCTAATACATTACCCCCAACGACGTGAACTTTTATCTTGTGCAGTAACCTTTTATGTGGCACCTTGTCAAATGCCTTCTGGAAGTCCAAATACACCATATCCACTGGTTCCCCTTTATCCACCCTGTTACATCCTCAAAGAACTCCAGCAAATTTGTCAAACCTGACTTCCCCTTTATAAATCCATGCTGACTCTGCCTGACCAAATTTTGTTTTTCCAAATGTCCTGCTCCTGCTTCTTTAATAATGGACTCCAACATTTTCCCAACCACAGATGTTAGGCTAACTGGTCTATAGTTTCCTGCTTTTTGTCTGCCTCATTTTTTAAATGTTTAATAAATCTATTTATTAAACCTTCAATCAACCTGTGTAACTTTTTAAAAATAATTTTGAAATACTTTTAAACTCTTAAACTTTTAAAACAACTTGGAAACCTCTGGGGAAATTTTTAACCTTGGAAGAAACTTTCCAAAACATCCCTCGGAACCCGAGCGGGCAGCTGACCTTCCCAACGCCTGCCCCCAACCAAGCCTCGGGCCATCTATCATCAATGGCGCTACTTGGCGCCGAGCTTGCAGCCAACATCTTGCCATAGGCAATTAGGCTTATACAGCAGTGCCTGATCTCCAGTCGTCTTGGACCCCCTTGCCACTGTACCAAGACCGTGCTCAGCTAAGCCCGTGTGGTTGCCGGTGTGCAGCGGCCACCCCACGTTAAAAGAACTCCCGCACAGGCACCTTCCACTTTGCTAATATGAAGTTTGGGACCTGGAACGTCAGGACCCTCATGGACAATTCCAACAGCAACAGGGCGGAACGCCGCACCACCATAGTTGCCCAGGAACTTAAACGTTTTGACATTGACATCACCGCCCTAAGCGAGACCCGGCGGGCAGGGGAAGGCCAGTTCAAGGAACATGGTGGAGGTTACACCTTTTTCTGGAAAGGAAAACCAGAGGAAGAACGCCACCTTCATGGAGTCGGTTTCGTCGTCAAAATTTAACTGGTCGACCGCTTCAAAGACTCCCCCTGCAGGGTTAACGAATGCCTCATGACTCTTCGCCTTAACCAATCCCGGAACCAATGCACCCAATCCCGGAACCAATGCACCACAGTCATCAGTGCATACGCCCCAACACTCGATGCAACAGATGAGGCTAAAGAGGGTTTTTATTCCAACCTCGAGACATCCTTGTCCCACGTCCCCACGGGCGACAAATTGTTCCTCCTAATTGACTTTAATGCCAGGTTCGGCAAAGACACAGCCCTCTGGGGAGGCGTGATTGGCAGAGAGGGGGTAGGGAAAGCCAACTCCAGCGGTACCCTACTCCTGACAAAATGTCTGGAACACAAACTCATCAACACCCTGTTCCACCAGAGGGACAAATACAAGGCAGCGTGACAACACCCTCGTCCAAACACTGGCACCTGCTCGACTACGTCATCGCCCGCGCCAGGGATCGCAAGGATGTACACATCACCTGCGCCATGACAGGAGCTGACGACTGCTGGACGGACCATCGCCTAAGCCGATCCATCATAATATAAACATAGCCCCAAAGCAGAGGGGACAGTAGAAGCAGTGCCGCAAAAAAGTTAATGCTGGGGCACTTAAAGACCCAGCTAAGAGAGCCCCATACAGCCAGCGCCTCAGCTAATCTGGCGTGCCTTGATGACCCAGAGATGCTGAATGCCCACAGCACTTGGTCTGCCCTCCAAGTTTCCATAACCAGTGCCTGTAAAGGGACACTTGGTTACTCAACCAGAAAACACCAGGACTGGTTTGATCAAAATGATCAGATGATCCAAGAACTAATAATAGATCGTAAGCGCAGAGCAGTTCAGAGCCTCAAGCAACAACCCAACTTGGGAGCTGCAAAGCAACGTTACAGATGGCTCAAGGCTGAGGTCCAACAAAAAACCCGGGACCTAAAGAACAGATGGTGGATGGAGAAGGCACAGGAGATACAACATCTGGCCGACAGCCATGATATGCGAGGATTCTTCATTGTCCAAATTCCGAAGGCCCCACCCCACTCCTGGCCAAGAACGGGGAAACACTCATCAAGGACACCAAGGCCGTCAGGGCCCGATGGAAGGAGCACTTTGAAGATCTCCTCAAATCGAGACTCTGCCTTTGACTCGAGTGTTCCCAACACCATCCCGCAGCACGCGACCTGCCACCACCCGAGTGAAACCCCAACGCTGCATGAGTTAGGCAAAGCCATAAAACAGCTCAAAAACAAGGCTACGGGTGCAGATGGAATTCGTGCTGAGGCGCTAAAGTATGGCGAAGAGGCGCTGTTGGCGTAGATACATGACGTCATCTCTCTTATTTGGAGGGAGGGCATGCCGGGAGATCTGAGATGCAGTGATCGTGACCATCTTTAAAAAGGGGGACAAGTCAGACTGCAGCAACTACAGGGGAATCTCCCTGCTAATCAGCCTGGGAAGGTTGTCGCTAGAGTTCTCCTCAACCGTCTTCTCCCTGTGGCCAAGGAGCTCCTCCCGGAATCACAGTGCGAATTTCGTCCACTACGGGGCACAACGGACATGATCTTTGCAGTGTGACAGCTGCAGGAAAACTGCAGGGAGCAGCGCCAGCACTTATACATGGCCTTTTTCGATCTTACAAAAGGCCTTTGACACCGTCAACCGTGAGAGCTTCTGGAACGTCCTCCTCAGTTTTGGATGCCCCCAAAAGTTGGTCAACATCCTTTGCCTGCTCCACAACGACATGTAGGCCGTGATCCTTACCAGCGGTTCCATTACAGACCTAATCCACATCCGGACCGGGGTCAAACAGGGCTGCGTCATCGCTCCAACTCTCTTCTCAATCTTCCTCGCTGCCATGCTCCACCTCACAGTCAACAAGCTCCCTGCTGGAGTGGAACTAAACTGCAGAACCAGTGGGAAGCTATTTAACCTATGCCGCCTCCAGGCCAGGTCCAAGATCACCCTAATCTCTGTCGTTAAGCTGCAGTACGCAGACGATGCCTGCGTCTGCGCACATTCTGAGGCTGAACCCCAGGATATAGTCGATGTATTCACCGAAGCATATGAAAGCATAGGCCTTACGCTTAACGTACGTAAGGCAAAGGTCCTCCACCAGCCTGTCCTCGCCGTTCAGCATTGCCCCCCAAGTTAGTCAGGCATGACCTTCCCTTAACAAATCCATGCCGATTGTCCTTGATTAATCCGTGTCTTTCTAAACAAACATTTATCATGTCCCTCAGAATTTTTTTTCAATAATTTTCCCATCACAGAGGTTTGGCTGATTAGCCTGTAAATACTCAGTCTATACCTTTCTCCCTTTTTAAACACCAGAGGGCCAAAGGCTGGACTGTTGAGATTTTGTAAGTGCAGTTGGAAGAGACTTGGGAGAGAATTTTTCTGGGGATGGACACAGAACGAAGTTGGGTTGTTTGTAGGGAGGGGCGAGAATGGTGATGTGGGTGGAGAGCGTTACGAGGAAGTGGTCAAAGATGGCCTTATTTGTGATTGACCCGATAGGAGTAGTGAGGCCACGAGAGACGGCATGGTCGAGGGATGGTGGTGAATATGGGTTGGGGAGCGCGAGATTGAGGGAGGATAGGAAGCGAGTGAACTCACGAGGAGAGCATGATGATTAGAGATGGAGGTTGAAATCACCGAGGATGTGAAGTCACTCGGTAGAAAGGGTGAGGGAGGAAAGCAGTGAAGATATCTCAGTAATAAAATTTTTACGGTGGTAGAGAACAAGAATTTTAAATGAAAGGCGAGAGGGATGGAATGAGATGTGAAATATAATGCTCCAATTCCATTGACATGTAACTTCCATGGATAGGTTTATTTCAAGACCAATTCAATGTTCAACTTCCCAGCTGCTGTCCAAATATATTTCAGGACACAAGCATACGCAACAAATTTAAATCACATTCTTACATCAGCAGGCAATGCCACAACATCCAATGGAGAAATCCTACAGATGGGAGAATGGATGGCCAAAGGTTGGACAGTTGAGATACAGATGAGAGCGCTTTATTGAATTTGACACGATAGGTGATTTGGCTTTGAATTGAGACAGTAGAGCTTGGTATAAAACAAGACATTATATACAGTATTTATTTCTCTCCACCTTAAAAAAAAATCTTGTATGCAGAGCACCAGAACATTCATTGAGTTTTCTGGGGAGATTACAAGTGTGAATTGCAATTCATTTTATTTATTTAAACTACTGGAAACTTGACATATTAATAATTTAGTACCATAAGGTGACATCACCGTATCAGATTGCAACCTTCGGCATGAATACTTTAACCTGTCCCTTTACTGATAAAGGCATGTTTAATGGAAATACTTGTAAAACTCGAACAGGGAGAAGATCCAAACAGGAATTAAATATTAGTTTGACCCATTACATCAATAAACACTACTACTAATCGCACATCGGACGTGCTTATTAATATGTGCTAACTTTTGTTTAAATACCAATGGCAACATTGTTAAAAAATGTGGCTACGTAAATAAGTGTGAGAAAGGAGTTAACTGGTCCTGAGCTTTTGCTCTCTTTGTTACACCAAGGGCTCAGACTCAGATCCCAGAAACACCTGTTTGATGATCCATGAAGATCCTCTGCAAGGACCGCGCGTTACTGTTACAGTTACAAACACAAACCTCCGCGATTTTTAAAAACGGGAGGTCAAAACAGAATAAATGAGGGAACTTGAAGGAAGCAGCACATAATCTTTTTTTAATAAAAGTTTAATTTCAATCACAATAAAAACCAGTTGACAAAATACCCACCAGCATTATTACAAACCGCACACCGTGTCGCCATTTTGTGACTACAATTCGAAAGGGAATTTTAAATTTATACACAGCGGTGGAAGAGCAGGACCGGGGGGAAAAAGGCCGCGCGCACGTTTCTTTTCTAAAATTAATATATGTGTGGGAAAAATGTGTTTTTTTTGCCCCCTTCATTTAAATTGAGAAAATAAATAAAGAACAAGATCAGCGAATTGCGGAGTGGTGGGGGAGGGGAGTTGCCGATTTGAATGAAAGTGTGGAAGGCCGCGGAATGTGTGCGGTAATAACGTACCTGTACTGCGCAGCACCACCATGGGTAAATCCAAAGTAGTTACTGGTAGCCATTTTGGCATCTTCGCCTAGCCGGCCGGGCACTGGGCACCACGCGAAGCGCCCAAACAAACAAGAGGGAGAAGGGAGAGACCAGTAAAACATCATCAGAGCCCACACATCACATCGTTCAGCTTCAGCACACAGAAACAAATCTCTCTAATAACGTCTTTAGCATTCTCCACAAGCCAAAAGCGCCGCCATTTCTTTTACTCTTTTTTACAAAAAATGTTTTTTTTATTTTAAATCGCCAATTCCACTTACCGTACGTGAAAGAAACAACTGGGCATATAGGAATCATGGGGGTTTCTTTGAGCGACCAACTGCGACCTTTCACCTTTCAAGTGTGCAACCTGTGGAGAAATACGTCAGCTGTCAGGAGGGGGTGCAGTGCGCACGCGTCGCTCCACCAATGCTTTCTGGGGGCTGTAGTCTTTTATTTTACAGAACAACAACTTACATTTTAATTTTTTTAAACACAAATATAAGGAAAGGCCCCGACAGAAAACAAAAGGAGAGCATTTATGCACTTTTTGTTATCCAAACAAGTCACAAATAAATAGAATTACCGAGATATTAAAATATTTTGTAAAGAAAATCCAAACCTTATATCCAGTCCACAGAGAGAGAGGGAAGGTTGGTGCAGCCGTCAGATCCCCATTCGATGTTCTGCTCTGTCTAATTCCCTTCCCCCACCAGAGCAGATATTTGAGAAAATCCACTCACAGTTCTTTTTTAATGATATCTATCTATAACAAAATAAAGATACACTTGTTTCTGTGCGCCTGGCTATAAAAACAGAAACACGTTACAACTGCTCTCTTCATTTCAATGTATTTGCATTCTGCTTCACGGCTTTTTTTTCCATCTGGTCGATGCTGGTAATGGTCTGACCTTGGCAAATATGCAACCTACAATCTTAATCCAGCCCTGTCAAGTCTAATGAACGAGGCTCACACATTTACAGCTCTTCTTACATACTCGTGTTAAGAAGACTGGACACCCTGGTCCTATCCCAGTTTTGCTGGCAGCATTACAATGCGACAATAAATTATTTTGCAGCAGTTTAGTGACCTGTTTTTTCCTTACAGTACAGGGCTATCAGATATCCCGGGAATTCGATTCTGCACAGGAAAATACTGCTTAAAATGTGTTCTGCATGAGGACACCACCACACACATTGAGTTAGCCTTATTTCAGCAATGCCAACATTGCAACACGGGATACCCTGGAAGGGTGGTGATGTTGAGAATAAATTCAGCTGAATAATAATAACTAGTTAATGAAATTTATTGAGAAAAACATTATATAATTTAAAAGGTATCATAATTGTTACCTTCATGATTGCATTATTGCCACTGCTGCACGAGAATGGATGCGCCGTACTTGCCACTCCTGCTTGTGGCTGTGGATCCCACCTGAATCCTGTCTGCCCATCTGACTGCCTGGTGCCATTGCCATACCACTATCTCAGTGAGTGGAATCAAGCCATCAAAGGAGATGAGGCCAGTCAGATTGTGCAAGAAAGAATGTTCCTATGTTTTCATTTAAAGGACATTGATAGTAAATTCTAGGTTACCTTGGGGTGTTGTAAATGTTCATCCCATATGTTATTGGTTGCCGTTCCAGATCCAAGCTCCCTGCTTTGTCAGCAACCTTTCAGTTCTTCCCATTTCCTGTCACCCCCTTCCTGGTCTGTTCCCCCACTTCCTTTGCCCCATCAATGGCAGCTGTGCCATCATCCGTCAAGGCCTTAGGCACTGGAATTCCCTCCCTAAAACTCTTTTGCCTCGCCACCTCTCCTCCTTTATGACTCTGCTTAAAACCTATCAAACATTTGGTCACCTGTCCTAATGTCTCCTTCATTAACTTGGTGTCAATTTATGTCTTATTATGCTTCCTTGAAGAGCCTCTGGATATATTAATTCATTAAAGGCGCTATATAAATGCAAGTTGTTGTTGTTGTTCATACTTCTCCGCCCTCCTTTCTGAACCACGTCCCTCTACTTCAACCTGCAGATAAATTTCCTCCTACCTTACCCATTTCTACTTTCCCACAATCTCCTATCATGGCATCACCCCAGGATTTTGTGTCTCCTTGACTAACACAAATCTTTACTCGATCCTCCACCCTGCTGGTGGCTGACCAGACACAGCCAGGCAAATCTCCTTATTTCTCAGGGCATAAACTACTCTAAATTTCTCTTGCCTACCATTCTGGCCCTTTCTGCAGCTGTCCTGCTACCTATGGAATCTGTATCATTTTCAAAATACTTGTTCCCTCACAAAAAATATTCTCTCTATCCACCATCCAATCCTGTACACAGCAACATCCAGGGCATAATGGAAATTGGTTCACTAACAATGACTCCTTCCGATTCACTGAGGCCACCACATCCTGCCCAACTACACATTCCACCATGTACCCCTGATGGTAGCGTGGCACTCATTCCAGATCCTGCCTCCTTACTTCCTTGACACTTTCCCCTCATTTGAGTACCTCACCATCTATCACTTCTCCCATTTCTCTTTTATAGTCCTCCAGCTACTTCCACACCAAAATCCCATTCATAGTATATTTAGTCTTGGCACCAAGCCAACTGCTCACCCTCAGTAACTTCACCCGTAATTCTCCTGCTCCCTTCTCCATTTTCTCTGCTGTTCCATCCTCACACAATTTCACACTTTCCTACCCTTACCTACAACTACCTCTCAATCATGTATCACATGAGATCTCAAAGCTGCAAAGTCTCAACCACCTGACATGACATGACCATCTTCATTGCACTGCTCAACATCTTTCTCTCCTCCACCTTTACTGCCCTCTAGATCCTTCACAGTGTTCCATTCTTGTCATTCTCACTGATAAAACAGACACATTCAGGACCTGAAAACTGACGACTCCAGGCTTCAGAAGACTGATCAAATCCATCTCTCCCCTTTGTCTGCCCTGGTAGACACATCATTTCAGTCTGTCCTTGCCCCATGATACTGATTTCTTCCAATCTCGACTGTATTTTTTCTCCTCTTATCTAGTCTCTTCTCACCTACATCCACGACTCTTCCGATGCCCTCCACCACTTTAACAGTTTCCAGTTTCCTGGCCCCAACCATCTCCTTTTCACTATGCATGTCTAATCCCGCTACACTTCCATCCCTCACCAGGACGGTCTGAGGGCGCTCCGTTTCTTCTTTGAACAGAGGTACAACCAGTTCCCATCCACCACCACCCTCCTCCACCTGCCTGAACTTGTTCTCACATTGAACAACTTCTCCTTTGACTCCATTCACTTCCTCCAAATTAAAGGTGTTGCTATGGGAATCCGCATGGGTCCTAGCTATACCTGCCTTTTCACAGGATATGTGGAACATCCAATCCTACTAAGGTCCTCCTCCCTCAACTCTTTTTCCAGTACATTGATGACTGTATCGGTGCCGTTTCCTGCTCTTGACCTGAACTTGAAAATTTAATTCACT